>NW_019525162.1:1354431-1381931 GCF_002814215.2 Seriola lalandi dorsalis | reverse complement strand
AAGGGGACTGTAACATTCAGGCAGGAACACATGCATTGAGGAATTCTGATGAAAGCTGAATGCAACTGATATGACCAGTGAGAAAGGAGGTGGGGGTGGGGGGTGGGTTTACTCGCACTACAAACACAATGAGTTCACAACACAAACCTTCTGAAGTTTCCTTGAACTTCTCGCTGCTTTTCTTCTTCCGCCACTTCCATGGCTTGAAGATCTTGCCAAGGGTAGAGAACTTGCCCTTGCGTTTTGGGGGAGGGGTGCTGTCCCCCGTGCTGCCCCCCTCTCCCACCATTGTGCCGTGGTGCTGCTCAGCTTCATCATCTACAAAAGGAGGAAGAGCAGCATTAACAAGATTTGCGCAACTTAAAACGAGACGTGGAAAAATAAAGAGCGTAGATCCGTCGGCAGTCACAATGTTCTGACGGAGGGCTTTCTAACCGAGCTCATCTGCTGCCTTTGTGAAGACGGCCGTGCTCATTACGGCTGTTATTATCTTTAGCTGTGAGTTCACGGGGACTGAGTGTGCTTTGGCAGGGTGATGCTGAGAGCTCATGGACTCCTCCACATATCCACAGTTAACAGGAGAAGTCTGACGCTGGCGTTCAGCCAGGATTTCTCTCTGTCAAGTGTTCACATTCCTTGGCTGGATGGAAACTAGTGCCTTATCAGCCTTTCAGCCCTCACTGCCTCTATAGGGAAGAGAGGCACACACATGGATGCAATCACGCAGTAGCAAAAAGCTGTCAATCATGATGCACATGTACAGCTAACATTCGAGGTGCAAAAGCTTTTAAAGAACACTGATCATTATGAGATGCCATTAGCACCTGAAGCACTCCAATAAATGGCATTCTGGAGTCATGGTTACATATTCTGGGTTATGTACTTGACAGACCGACTGACAGGGTGCTGAGCTCAGAGAGAGAGAGAGAGTTTCAAACATTAGCTCTCTCAAGGCTGCAGCTGCTGCATTCGGCAGACATAATATTTACCAGTGGAGAGAGAGTAGGGTCCGATTTAAAACATCCAGTCTCAAGCACACACAGGATGTCGTGGCGACAATAATGCCTCGCAGTCTGATTCCCACAACAATGTACTCCTCACACAATACTGATGTGGCTTGTTAAGCAGTCCAGTAAAGAAAAACGGAACATAATAACAACAATAGTCATTCTTGAGTGGAAACTGACTCTTCGTTTGACACAGACAGCGGGGGGAAGTCAGGGTTAGCTACGGACCATCACCCCTGGAGCTGGCAGGGATTCAGTATCTTTGCTAAGGGACATTTTAGCATGGTGGATGGTTGCTGACACAGGATTCAAACCCATTTTGCAGCTGAAGGACAGAGTCTTTAACCGCTGCTCCAAAGTGCTACCTCAATGCTGCTGGCAGGGTAAAAATCTGAACTGAATGCTTACGTAGTGTTTAGAAGCCTGACTGGGACTAAAACCTCCAAAACCGATCCGATTAAAATTGTCCAAGTCTATGCATTACAGACGATTTAAAAAATAGTTTCTCTGTATGTTCTGAAAAGTTTCATTTTTGACAAGCCTATCAAAAAACAGACACTAGTCTACCTGGAAGAGGAGTGTTGAGCGTCCAGCTTCCATGGTGGTGGGACTTGAAACAGCATGCCATGGGGAAGCAGGGAGCCCCCAGATCAACTGTCCTGTATATATCCCAACAGTCAAATCAGCAAGGAAGGAAATGCCAGAAGGACAAGTTGCAGGAAACTGTTCGAAACTACAGCAGAGGGTCCTGGTTCAAGGAACATGTCCGCACCATGGAAATCCAGCTTATCTTGGCGAGGTAGAAATCTGAGGATTCAGACCAGCTGCCATAACATCCAGATTAAGCATTGCTTAAGGCAGCCTCCCTGTGATCCAGAACTGAGGTTCTCACACAGCAGACTGCTCTGACACAGTGGCTCAGCTGAAGCCAGTGAAGCAGGATAAGAGCTGGCCGTGCCAGGCCTGCACACTCCAAAGCACTGCAGAGATGACGATCGCAGACGACTCAGCCCATGCAGCAGGCATCTGTTTGAAAAAGATGACTGGCTGTATCCTTAGAAGATTTGTACATTAGCCAGTGATGCCTGATTATAAAATGTGTCAATCCACTGACACACAAAAAAAAAACCAACCCAAAAGTACATCCAACTCACTTACCACATTCAAGAGAAATGTGGATCAACTCAAAATGATTCTGCAAAGATACAGAGAAAAGCTCTAAAACATTGTTTTAGCTGTAGCGAGGAGAGGTCTGGGAATGGGAGTAAAGGGTAAAAAGAGCTACAAAAGACAGAAAAAGTACAGGACTTATGGAGGGGGACCAGCCTGGAAACACAGGGAGGAAACAGCACTCCACCCTGATTCTGTGACCGAGAACAAAGACAACCTCTTCCCCTCACACTCAATAACACAGTCCACTGTACAGCTCATGGAAACTCAGTTCAGAAAGGTACAATACAGTGACACCAGTGAAACTAATTAACAAAACATCTAGATAAAATAAAACAAGTTTCCATTCAGAAGAAAGCCAGAACCAGAACACTAGTTGTCATGCTCTGTAATCAGTAGGTCTGCCAAGATAAGGCATACCAGTCAGGAAACACAGGGGTGTGTGACACTGTGTGTGTGTGTGTGTGTGTGTGCATTTGTGTGTGTTCCTCTGATGTACCCCTATCATGAAGCCACACCTACCGCTCTCTTAAACATGTCCTGGAGAGGCCAGATTTGCCTCTAACCTCATGATTCAATGAGTCATGGCAGCCCGGTCAGGTGAGCATGTGGTTAAAGGAGACTGTTGTTTTAAAGGGCCCCCGGCCTTTAGCCAATCGACCAGCCAAGCCAAGCCAAGCCAACCCGATCACTTACATAAGAAACCTGCTTCCACGCGGTGCAATGGTTGGGAAACACTTCCGACCTTATTATAACCCTAACACTTGCCAGGGCAGATTATGAAATGTAATCTATTTAATTGACAGCACAAAGAGGTATCTCGTGTGCCCTAAAATCAGTCAACCGTTTAAAACCCAATAGCATAGTAGCACTACGTCAAATAAATACAATTAGAGCAAGCTCTTTAAGGTAAGAAATGTTTTAATCTGTCGTGTGAATTCATCTTTGTCAAACTCAATGCCACTCATGATCTCTGATTAAAGATTAATGAGGTGTGTTTACACTCTGTAATATGAAAAACTGCAATAATCAAAAGGGAAAATGTTGGAATGGCTCCAAACTTATGTAAAGTCTCATCCAGTCAGAGACAATCCCTATTTCCAAAAGTCCCCGAACAAAAAAAACCATCACTCCAATATCTAAGGTCACCTTCCTGTGCATTGTAAGATAAGAAAATAAGTGCGCAACACATGCATGAGAGTGTAAAAACACAGCTGAGATTCATCCACGTGATCCCCGTGATTTAACATTCCTTGTGGTGGTGAAAGTGAAGGGGGTAGAGAGAGAGAGAGAGAGAGAGAGAGAGAGAGAGAGAGAGAGAGAGAGAGAGAGAGAGAGAGAGAGAAGACTGTGCAGAGTTGATTATACAATCTCCAAACCCTGTTTCTCGTCGATGCTTAAAGGCATTGAATAACTCGAAAACAGTAAGAATGGAATGCAATAAGTGCACACAGTACACAAAGAGTGCATGAGTGAGCCCAGAAACTCACCGCCATAGTTGTGGTTTTGTGGGTCCTGAGCTGGGGTCTCCACACGAAGGCTCTGTCCCATGATCCAGCCCCTGAGGGGCCTCTACCTGTCCTGCACCCAGAAATGTGGACACTACACTGGGACAGATCAGCAGCTGCACCTGCCTTCCTCCTTCGTCAACAAAGTCCCCTGATCTCCTCTATCTCAGGTCTTTTCTTCTTCTTCTTTGTCTTTTTCTCTTCTGCGCTTCTTCTACGCCTTTCACTTCAGACCTTCCTCTGTCCCTCCCTCTCCCAATCTCCTTAAGACCTTCCCTCCCTCCAGGAGCCGGACTCCCTCTCCCCCTCGCGTACTGACCCTCCCTCCTTGGCTCATAGCACAGGTCAGCATTCACTGAAAGATGCCTACCATTCCAGGGAGAAAGACGAGTTATGTTTTCAATTTCATGTGTGTGCTGTGGTATGTGGTGCAATGTGTGCACCCAATAATGTATGTACAATGTGATGCATTCTATGTGGTGCAGTGGGTCTCAAGAAAACAAGGACTTGCATGATCATAACACTGATCCAGGCTAAACGTTGCAATAAAAGTACTTAACCACCACAAAAAAAACTCAACTTAAAACCACAGAGCTCAGACCACATTGTTTGCCTTGAAAATGATTATGTGCCAAACGCACTGGTGTCAGTGCTTTTTGTCTTCCTAGACCTGACGAGGAGAACAGAAGATAGAGATATAGATAGTATCTATATAAGCCATTCCTAAATTAGTAAACCACCTTAACTGACAAGCAAAAACCTCGTTACCTTGTTTTTGTCTCGATGTGAAGGATGAATGAGAGAAAATTGGAGCAATTTCAATCAATTTCCTCAATCAGGAGAAATGTTCCACAAGATCAGTGACATGACTTTTTTGTGGGAGCAGCATGAAGGTGCGCCTGAGATGCTGCTCCACTCCAAAATTTTATCATGAATCCCAGCAGCAGTACAGCCGCTACTATGACACTGAACTTGTTAAAAGAAGGAATGAAGGATCACAAGCCAATCTGGCAAATAGGAAGATGTGTTGATCACACATGCCATTTCTATATCTAGTATGCATGCTAATATTAGGCCACTACTGTTGTTCAGAGCTAGCGGAGGGCGTTTATCATGCTGCTCACCTCTCTTAATGCCTCCAGACACCATTTTATGCACATCTCCAAGTCTCTTATCACAATATGAACAGTCTCTGAGGCATTAGCATGACTTTGAAACATGTTTGCCAAGGAGAGCTGCCTGTTTGGGGCCCTGAATATAGAGAGGCAGAGCAAGAAAGAAAGAGAAACCACCTTCTCTAAACTAGTAGAAAAGAAGGAGTACAGACTGGACCCCCTGAATTAGTGCTTTGATTCCTTTTGAGGTTCGAGTGTCTTCAGAAAAACCTTGTCCGACCGCACCTCAGAAGAATCCAGAGCATCGAGCTGTGTCATTATGCCTGGATAGATCAGAGTTTTCTGAGCGTTTGGCTGCATCTCGAGCTGTTTCTAAAGATGGAGAGCTAGTGTGTTCGGCAACGTTTCTTTTCTCTCCCTGTGCCCCACATACAGCCTCCACATCGGGCCGGCTTCCAGAGAGAGCTGAGCCAATCCGCATGAGCCCAGAACCTGTTGGCCTGACCTGGATAACAGACTGGGCCAGGCCACTTTAGCAGGCAGACTGACTGAGCCAGGTACACACAGACATGCACATGCATGGCCCCGTCCAACATGGGGAGAGTATGGAACGTGCCCTTGTGATTGAGCTCTGTGTCACTGCTGCAAGTCTCATTTGTGACAGAAAATGAGCCATTTAAAAAATGTCTTAACATATACTTCACATTTTTGTATAAAGGACAAATTTGAACTACTTATATATATAGACATCTTCTTTGATTGGGCTAAAATAAGATAAATTAAATGCTAGCAAAATGGGGAACAACAAACTGTTGTTATTAAATGTTTTTTTATGGAAATAAATAAATGAGCTACAGTGTGTTAGAAAGTGAGCTATACAGGGCTGGAGTCAATATTCTCATCCCATCTCTTGGCAGGAAAGCAAATACGTGTATTTCCCAAAATGTTACTCTGTTACACTCTAATGCAAATCCCACACATTTACAACACACCTGTAGATGTTTTTCCACAGCCTTGTAGTGATGAGAATTGTACATGGCTTTTATTGTGAAGTACCCACAGGAAGTCTTAAGTGACGGTCACAAAGGACGGTTTAGCATGTGGACATTTGGACATGTTTACCTACTTTTTCTTTCTGGCAGATACATTTTACAAAAGGGAACTAGTTAACTGAAGAGATCCCAGTGACAAAAAATAAATAAACAAAAAAACTGAACATAATCGAGGTTCCTTTTCCTGCACAGCTGTTATGAGAGTGGGAGTGCTCAGTGTTGCCTGTGAAGGTGGTTAACACCAGAAGACAAAACCTGCACATCCTATTACACAGCAACTCATACTCTAAATATTCACAACTTAAACAATGATACAAAACAGATTCACGAAAACAAGTCTTCTGCGCACACACACACACACACACACACACACACACACACACACACACACACACACACACCAGGGAAAACCCTGAAAAGCCAAGATTTGAAAAGGGAAAATGATCCTCAGTCAGGCCCCGAGGTTGAGGAGATGTATGGCTGAAGTCTTGAGTGGCTCATAAAAACGTGCAAGGCTAGACAGACCCCATAAACACGGTGAATGTACAGCGGGATGAGTGGATCTACAGCTCTCTCCGCAGCGTTAACACTGCACTTAACAAACCACAACGAGCAACTTGGTACTCACCACGATTTTCCATTACAGAGTTTGAGGCACACCAGTCAACGGTTCCTGAAAAAAGACAATTTGATCATCAACACCAGTTCAAGATGTGAGCCGAGACACTTTCAGTTACACCAGTGGTAATTAGTTTTTTCCTGAAACTGTTTTTTTTCTTTTTTGCAAGTGATGCTCCAAAAAAAACATCAACACTGTGGTCTTGAATTCATGAGTCTGAAATGTTTTGATTAAAATTCCTCATGATAAAAGCATCTGAAGCATCTAAAGATGAACCCAATAATTCCTAGCCACTATCAAGCCAGATTTATCTGGAAGAAATTACATTTTAAACACAGTGTATTATCAGTATGTATAGATATGCTTTTACTAGATTAACTGCTCCTGTTCAATGTTTGTCAGTAGCTGGTCATTTTGGATACAATTATTATAATATTTTCACCATCTACAAAGTATTCACGACTGTTTTTCTGATGGAAAATATTGCCGCTTTTTTTCCGCCTTTATTAACACATAAAAGAAATCTGAGCTTTTTCTTTCATTCTACAAGACTTAATAGCCAAGTGATGCATCTTTCAAAAATACTTTTAATAAACATTTTGTATATAATTTTACGATATGTGACACTGTTCTCTTAATAAATGACCATCATTAACTGTGGATTTGTGGAAATATATAAAATGTGTAGACGTACACTGTAGAAAGTCATGGGTGGGGTGGGGGTGGTAGCAGTACAGTATTTATTCAGGTCTCCTGACGATGATGACAGCTCCACCCATCTTAACCCCTCTGATAAAGAACAAAGAAGAAAATTAGATCATGGTTAGTCATATAAACTGAGAGCATTGCCAAGAAAGACTGAAAATTAAAGATTAATGGCCCACAGATTCCCAGAAACTTGGATGTATAACTACCAAAAAAAAGAAACACCCAACATTTTCAAACCAGAAAGTCTGGGCCGAAGAGTAAGACCCCATTTACACCTGGTATTAAGTGTGATCTGCATCTGGGTATCTTATGTGTCGGTAGAGCAAAATACAAGGTGTAAATGGGCTCTAAAGGCCAACAGCATAAAGGTGAAATCAAGTGTCATTTAGAAGAAGCAACAAAAACATCCACATTCCCTCCCCTGTCTATCATGTAGCAAAGCTTCCATGTTACAGCTGTGCTTAAGAGTCAACACCAGATACACGTTTAGTCCGGTCAGAGTCCAGCTCATGCACCACCCGAAGCTGCAGCACCGTGTATAGGTGTCACAGCCAGAGGGACAATATTAAACCTCAAGAACGAATGTGAACACGTTATGTTTGCTACTTATTTTTAGAGTCACTACCTTGAGCTGTAACCGTATTTTTTTCCCCCAAAGACAATAAAAAGGCCAGATGAAAAAAAGACGTATGCATTATTTGCAGCAGGACGTGGTGAGGAGAAACTTGTATGTATCTTGGAGCGCATCCAGTCTGATGAAATGTGAAGTAGATGGACTACAGCAGAGAACTACTGCGGTCAACTAAAAAAAGACAATGATGCTATTGCGATCCTCAGAACTGGATGAATGAAGTGTGAATCGATTTCTGTTACATCATACTGATGGTGGTGTTAAAATCTGGTGGGAGAGTGGTTTCCAGGCACGCACACAGATTTTGGTTCCATCTGGGCAATGTTCAAACTACTCGCATATAAAAAGTCAAAGCACTCTCATCAAAACACTTCAGTAATGTAATTATGCACTTATGTTGGCTAAGTGCATCACTTCATAACCACAAACTAACCCTTTCAATACCTGAAGTGGATCATTTATGTTGATTATTTTAGTTACTGACAAAGCAACTGCTTGACAAATAGTGTTTATTAATTTTAGAAACATAGACGATATTAATTGCAAGAGATGCTCGTGTGATCTTGACATGCAGCTATGATCCATTCTCCTTCAATATAAAAGAGGAAACGATATGACTGTTTCACTGGTCCTAGGACTGTGCAGCTGTAGTTGATGCTGCATACCTAGCTAAGCTTTGTGGGACTAAAGTTTACAATACTTGTGCTTCTCTGCATCTTTTTGTTCATCCTCTCTTTGTTTTGGCACAAGTTCTACCTTTGTGCTTTCAAACCGTGACCCAGGACAAATTTAACTCAGAACAGTGCAGACTTTAACAACGGAATGGTTTCCAATTTTCAGCAACTGTTTTATGCAACTGCAGACAATGTGGGATAAAACGCATATAAAAGTATTTTATTTGCAAATTAGTTTTGTTTTGTTTTTTTCTTTTTCTTTTGGGATTCCAGATAACCAGTATTTAGCTATGTTGCAGAATAAAAAGACTGCATGGTCCTCAAAGATATGCAGGTTTACTGACTATAGGTTAAGTAGGAGGCACAGGGTTCTCCTGGTTTTGGGTAGCAGTGTCAAAAGCCAGGGCAGACTGGGGAAACAGAGTCAGCTGTGATTTGACTCTGTTCAGAGAGGAGACTGAGTTTGGCACCACCAGACAGAGGCTGTTTCCAGTAGACCTCTTAGACTGGAACACAAAAGACTCTCGTAAAAGTAACTGAGAAACTGAGCTTTACTTTGCTGCACCTATTGGACCTGTTGCATACGCTCACCAGAATGGAAATATCAACATCTGCTCTTCTCATTTCATAGAGAAAAATGAAATGGAGTATAGACAGACAACAGAAAGCAGTGAATGATCCATTTCTCATAGCGCTGAAACTACAACAAACTTTGATTGATTGATTAGTCGATTGATAATCGAACAATTGTCAATTTTAAGCAAAAATGCCAAATATTTGTTGGTTCTATCTCCTTTCTTTGCCAGACATGAAAGTAAACTAAATCTCTGTGTTTCTGACTGTTGGTTAGACAAAACAAGAGATGTGACAATGCCCCCTTGAGTTGTGGGGAATTATAACTGGCATTTTTCATTATTGTCTGACATTTTTTAGATAATTATTAAAGAAAATAATCAACAGATTCATTAAAATTAAAAATAATCATTCGTTTCAGCTCTACCTTTAGTCGATTAATTGATAAGTTGGCAACACTATTGTTGATCAATGAATCATTTAAATAGTTTATAAGGTAAAAATCCCAAACTTTCGCTTCTCAGATCGGCTGCCTTTCTGTGTTTTATATCACTGTAAATTCACCTTGGGCTCTGGGGAATTAACGCGTGCATTTTTTACAGTTTACAGGAATTTTACAAAAAACATTTGCCTGATAAAAACATAAAATAAAAATAATAATTAATTGCAGCCCTAAATTAGACTTAACAGCATCATTACAAACTTGACTGAAAAACAGCTGCAATACTATGAAAGCCATATCTTTTGCAACCATTGAGATAAACAAGCAAAGAGATTTGCTCTGCATGAGAGACCAAAAATCTAAATAATGTGTGTGAAAAAAACAAACAAAACAAAAAAAACAATGCTGGTTATAAGTAGCAGTGAAGACAGTAGTCCCAAACCCAAACCTAAACGGGGCCACAAAATTCCTTCAGTTCCTCTCGCAACATTACTGGTCCTTCTGGTGGTCTAATGGACCTCCATATCATCTCACATTTCAGTGAATTACTGGTGTAACCAAATTGCAGCATCCATGTCTTGTGGGTTAATGTTATTTTCAATGAAAAGGGGATAAGAGCAAAAGCCCCTTTAGACTGTGTGATGGTGTCCAGGCTGATGCCAAGCGAGGGCCTGTGACACAAACTATTGATGTAATCAGTGATGATCAATGTCCTGCCATGAAGGAAAGCTCTGCGCACACGCATGGCTGTACGGCATTGTGATACAGAAGTCAATCGTGTAAACTCAGAAATTGTTTTCTACCCTTATAATTATATTCTGCGTTTTGGTATTCTTCCCTGTTCCAATTTACTGGCAGGGTCAGAGGGGAACTTCCCTATCAAAAAAAAAAAAAAAAAAAAAAAAGAAGTGCCAGTATCGACAGTCGGGCCAATCATCCTGCCTTAAACCACATAAAATGGGCTTTAAAGTATAGTCGTTTTTGTTGTACAGCCATACAAACAGACTGGAGGAGAACCCTGACACCACTGAGAGGAGTCAGATGTATCCGTGGTGGGAGATGAAAATTTTTTTGCACTCCCGCCCAGTGCCACAGCCTTGGCTGGGTGACTCAAAATAATCGAGCCGAGTGGTGAGCTTTTCTCTCTATCCAGGGAAAGAGAAAATATCTTTGGTGTCTGAAAGTAAGAGCGGATTTGAGGCAGCGAGGGGGTAGAGCTACAAATACAGTTTTCCACCATTTCAGCCACAGCCTCATACGTTATGTATGCATAACACTTGCTTGCCTCGCCGCATGTCAACTACAACATATTCTATCCAAAAGGAAAAAAGAACTGGCTTCAACAGATGCATTCCACAATCAAATATTGCTTGGTTTCACTTGCTGTTTGTGTCACGCTCACAGCCAGTCTCAGAATGTGCCCATGAAAAAGGGATGTTGATGGCCTAGTTCCCTTTTGAGTTGTTAACCCTCTCCCTGTTCTCTGCCGTACAGAACAGATCAATATGAAAATTATTAGTCCATCCAAACTATGCAGGACGTCTTCACCATGAAAGATATATTCTCTGAAGCCTTTGACAGGCATCGCAAGTCACTCTACAGCAATGGGCAAACAGATCTAAGAGGACATGACGCACACCACCAATTAATGACACAAACACCCAATTAGAGCTTATTAGACCTCAGTTCCCAGGATTCTCCATCACTACCTAAACTATGATCTTGTCAAAAGTCTGTACAATCAGGACGAACTACCTTGTTTGAAAACTCCCGTTAAAGAATCCACATCCTTCTTCGTGGATAATAGTTTTAGGACGGATGACACCAGCTGCGATTTTGTCCTTTTCCCAGCTTCTGTCCCACAAACACAACTCACCAGGAATAGGAGCCACCAATCAGGTATGCGAAAGTAGCCGTTACAGCCCGCCTAGATGTCCCGACTGTATAATCTTCTGTGGAGCGCACACACCCACACTGGCGCACATTACTAGCGCTGATTCAATTACGATGGGAGCGGAAACGGCAGCAGCTGGCTGGGTTATGCCATCTTTAAATAGAAGTTCAGCTCTTGGGTTTTGGGCACAAAATGCCGCCAAGTCAGTGGAGAAAAATCATTAAATCCACACTTTAGGCCTCTGTCTGAAACAGGCTCCTGAACAATTCACATTCTTACAAACAAAAATGGTGGAGAACTGATTTAGGACCAGTTAATACCTGAGACAGGTGGACTGAGCTGAAGCATACTCACAGGTCTGCTCCACAGAGGTATCAGAGACAGATTTGTCAGTCAGACGAGCAGCCTCTCTGCTTGGACCTTTCTGCAGTGTGTATCCGAGCTGCACAGTTTCTGCACCCCTCTCCGAAAAGGATGGACGAGGGTGTCTGTTCCCAATCCGGGCCGGGTGAGCGTCATCACCGAGCCTGCCCCAGAAAAGCATCATTCACCACAGGGACCAGTGGCCCACTTTCACAAGGAGCCCAAAATGCTCCGCGCCTTTGCAAAACTTTTCTTCCTCAGTGTCCCTCCACCTGTGTGAAGAGGACTGCACTGCAGGGGGATGGAGCAGAACTCGTCATCATGCAACACAATGCACTACACTGAAGGCAACTGATTGTACACGCCAAGCGTTAACATGGCACCGCTTGTATGCTCACTTAACATTCAGCGCCTCCAGCTTGAAGCAAGGCTATCCACCTCAGCTCCCTGCCTGAAGAAGGGTGGGGGTGGGGGAGAGACATTTAGCTGAGAGCTCCGGAGGAATCTCAGTCTCATCTGTGGTCTAACCGAATCAATCAGGCCCAGCTGACAGCTTAACCATCCTGGTTGCCTCTTAATGGCCCATTAAAGGGGAATGGATGGGGGGGGGGGTTTCCAATTGGAAGTGGAAAGAGCTAAGATACAACACAAGCCATGAGGCAGCATCTTTTTCCTCAGAAGAGCAAATTAACTTCAGCAGCTGTTGCGCCACGGGCAGATGAAACCAGAGGAAATGCATGTTACTGTATAGGAGAGGAGAGGCAGGTTCAAGATGGAGAGGAGGCAGCTGACCATGCTGTTAGCCAGGCTCTCAAATTTATGAATGTGAATAAAATAAACACAATAAAAAGAGATACTGACAACAATTACAAACACACCCATACACACTTTTTATGCCTGTTGAAAACACAGTTTAACAAAAAAAAAAAAAAAAGAGCTTCCATCAATAGGTTTTGACAGGAAGTGTCTTAGTCTGCTCTTAAATTCTCACTTGTAATTTGAATAAATCACTGTTGGTTCCTTGTGGCATTCAATATCTGGTGATGTCCTTGGGAAAAAAAAAACTCTCTCCTTTGCCTATAATGAATAAGAAATGTAAGTATGTGTGAGGGAAAAAAAGCTTAGCTCGGCTGCCGTCTCTCGAATTGCACTTTAATATCAGAGCCATGCAAGCGCGACCTCCGCCGTGAAGATGTAGAGGCGAGTGTATCACGTCTTCCATCTTTGCCCTAACAATCCATGTCCTAATTAGATCTATGGAGCGCTGATTTCTAATTGTATCGCCGAGATTAGACTGACTTATTACTTCACCGCTTTAAAAAAAAAAAATAATAAAAAAAAAAAATAATAAAATCCTGAGCCAAAATACAAATTACCTGAGAGGTTGATTCGGTCTATCGTGTGAAAAGCATCAAATGAAACAGCTGTTACTCCCGGTGCAGGAGGAGAACACGGAGACGTCCGTGTGTGAGGGCTTCAACATGGACCTGCCTCCCTCTCTCTCTCTCTCTCTCTCCCTCTGTCTCTCCCTCTGTCTCTCTCTCTCCGGATCTCGCGCCAGTGGACTCAAGATACTGATGAGTGAATGGGAGACCAGAGTCAAGCCAGCCTTAGTGAATACGGCGTATTCCGGTCACACATTTCAAAATAAAACTACTGTCATTAAACGCATATAGTGACGTTTTGTACAGAACACAATTAAAAGAGCCTATAATGAAGCGAATTAAGTGGTACTTGTTGTGCATGGGCTTCTCATTGTTGCTGACATTTCAAAATTAGTTTTTCCACGTGTATGCAGATAGACCATGAAGCCAATATCCATTTGGTAATTTGCCAATTATTATTTTGGAGCACAGGTTTTAGGGGTTTTCTTTAAATGTGCAAGAACCAGCGCCTAAGAATAAAGCAATAGATTACAATTCAAACAAAATATATTTGGAAATTGATCATTTTTTTCAGGTGCAAGCAGCATCCTTGCCTGGCGGCTGGAGACAAGATAACGTACGCAGGGGAAAGCGTGTCTAGAGGCCTCTAAATGGGTTTCTTTCCCCCTACAATATGACGCCGCCGTAATGAGGGGAAAAAACAACACAAGGACCTTTAAGGTGCAACCCACTAGAGTTATCCGACTACAAACATCGACACACACCATCTACATCCCGGAGACCGCACGCATCCTTTGTTGTGCGCGGACGCCTCTGCAGAGCATCCGTGGAAAATGGAGTTTCAGGTGGTGAAGCAGCGGCAGTGATTTCAGCGAAAAGCCAGAACAAAACACGTGCACCCTGTGACACCCGGGATCCGCAGACAACCAAGATATTCACGCACAGCACCCCATTGTAAAGGTGTAGGTTACTAGCGATATCGGCTTGTTTTGTACCGGCCAAGTTGGAGCGCAACTTCGGTTATTGTCTGCGGAGAGATCTTCCCCCATAACTCTGTGGCTTATTTGCTCCCACAGGACCTCAGCACTCACGTTACCTCGCTCCTGATTTCACCTCCTCCTCCTCTGCCTCCTCCTTTGAAATTAGTTACAGGCGATTTAAAAATAGCAGCCCGGTCATTTCCTCACCTCACTTTCCCCCTCTTCCAGCGCCCGGTCCAAACATTTTACGCACTTACCGGAAACTGTTCCGAGCCGGGCATCTCGGTACCGGTAGTTCTCGGTGGAAGCTGCATCTCCACTGTGGGCGTTGCAAACATGCTCCTCTTTGTGTTGTGAAGACTTCAGTACCCACCAGGCATTGCAGTGCATTGATCTGGGGTGGGAAGGGGGGTGGAGGGGTGGAGCAGCATACCGTTATATTATCCAGCTTGTGATAATGAGATTGAGGTGGTATTCACTAACTTAACTTTATTTATGAAAACAAAAGATAATAGAAAGACAGCTCCCACATAGAGGTAGTGCTTGCTATCATAATTTACCCTCTTATCAGCATCACATGTTCACAAATTTATAACACAGATTGAATTGGATCAAGTTTAGCTTAAAGAGTTAGATAACATGAAATGTAAGTGACAACTATATAGTTTCTTTATTTCCAGTAAGTCTACAGAGGCTTCACTCCTCCACATAGAAAAAAAAAACAATCTGATATTCAACGGACTGTTTCTCAATTTTATGAGTTAATTGTGTTGTTGTTGCTGTTGTTGTTCTGTTCTGCTTTTAACCTGGTTCTGTCTTTTCCAACCAAATGTGTCAAAATGAAACAAGCCTACAAACCCACAATCTGTTTTACTCGCCAGAAATGAATCTGGAAGAGTGAGTGTCGGTGTTCCAATGATGCACATTTCATTTCAGAAACAAAACTCTTCCATTTCAAATTTCCATTGCAGCAAATGAGCCTATAGAGCACAAATAAGATTAAAGGTTAGCTCTCTGTCTTATTCTGCTTTCTTTCCACCTCCATTTGCATATAGACTTGAATAACTGGTTTCTCAGGCCCCAGCAGCCATCAGTGGTCAGTTCACTTATTGCAAGTGTAAAGTCATAGTTTATGCTTCCAGAAGAAGTAAAATATCCTGTTTTTTCATCTTCCTTTTTATTTTAGTGATTCTTTCAGAAATGTCATCACTTTTTTGGTATATTTTTCAGGGTGCAAAGTTAAGCATGTAAATGGGGTGTGTGATAAGATTGCTGTGACATAACACAGTTTTAGTGACTTACTGTGATTTACAGAGCAAGTCTTGAATTGGTGGTGTCATCGGGTGACACTTTTCAGTTTGTAGCATCTTCTAGTTTAAGTTAATGGTAGCCAGAGGCCATCTACTGGCCAACTGCAGGTACAGCATGTTTCTTTGCTGGTTTCAGAGGAAGGATTTAGCCCCCAGTCATTAAACACCGTACATGAGTTTTATTTTATCTTAAAGAAACTGTCTCTATCAGTACAAATGGAAAATCTGAAAGTTATTTTCAGGATCATAAAAGACTTTATTACACCAATAAATGAACAAAACAAATCTTTTGTAGCCCTACATATCACAGATTTAAGAGGAAGAAACAATTTGATCCACTGGGGAAAAACGTGAACCCATACATTTTTTTTAAAATTATTGTCAACGTTTGATTTAACAAATTTCAGCTGAGGAAGCTGATGGAACATTTAAAGGCTTCTACACAGAGGTATACCTGAAATCTTCCTGGTTCAATAGTTTATCTAACATCTATAATGCATAATTTCCTGAAGATACAACACAATATCAGATAAGGCACTGGCATTTGCCATGGTATCATCTATCTGGGATGGTACATGGATGGTTGACTATTAAAGCTTGTTTTTTTAAATACATTTTCAGTATTCCTTTAAGAAAAACAAACAAACAAAAACAATTGTGATATAATGTGACACAATTTATCATATCCTATAGTAAATGGAGGAAACAGCCCACACTGCAACATATCAAATCTGAAAAGATACAACATTGATTGATATGATAAGTGAGATGAGCAGAATAAAATGCTTAGAATGAGCATTTCTGACACTGCAATGAAACTGCTTATGTTTTTGTTCCTGTAAGACAGACTTACAACGTTCAGTTCAATTCAGCTGATTTCCTTATATTTCAGATCACTTGGAATAGTAACAACATCATTCCCATGCAATGAAAAATGCAGATCTGTGCAAAGGTTGTTGGCACTTTAGATGATCAGATTCTTATCTAAACAGTACCATCAGGGAGGCGTCTGATTGGTCTCAAATCCATTCTGCAACATGACAAAAATAACAAAGCCCAAACAATCAGCCAGAGTCACAACCAACTATCTTCAGCGACGAGAAGAACAAGTAGTCCTGCAACAGATGGCCCGGCCCCCACAGGGCCCTGATCTTGACATCACAGAGTCTGTCTGGGATCACATGAAGAGACAGAAGATACAAACAGCTTAAATCCACAGAAGAGCTGTGGCAAATTCTCCAAGATGCCTCGAACAACCTGCCTTGAAAACTGCACGTGTACCACGGAGAACCGCTGCTGCTTTAAAGCCAAAGGGTGGTCAGAGCAGAGAAAATTAATTGATAGGCAAAAAGATATTCATGGCATTATTTTTTGAAAGCATCCTCCCTTTTAGTGTCTAAAAGTTTTGCTTGGTTCTGTACTGTATCTCTACGATAATAAAGCTTATCAAAAGAAATGCCAAATGAGGGTAATAATGAGGGTGATGTTTGCTCAGTGGCATAGCTTTTGATGTTGTCTTCAGGCCTTATCAGCTGATATTGCGAAAGCCTGGCCAGTATCTCTGACAGAAATTGATTATAATTGATAAATTGACCATAAATGACTAAGCTTAATCTTTTCCTTGGAACTGCCCCACATTGATGACAAGTGCATGCTAAAGACCTTTTCATAACACTTCCTCAAGGGACTGACAATCTATTTTGAATATATATTTTGATTGCAGTGATAGTTCCTTGGCTGTCAACGGTTATATTATCCCTCCCTTAAAGTGAGCCTTTGCACTTTGTCCCATACTTTTTAGTCTTTCCTCTTTAGTCAGCTCCGACAAACAGCAAGTTCCCACACAGTGTTGCACAGTATGGCTTGTTCCTGCATGGATGAAGCGGTTTGGATGTTGACATGAATGGGACAAACAGGCAGCTGTCTCAGCCTCCATAAAGAAACATGATCTTGTGCCTTGGTGGTAAAGAATCATTGCAATGCACAGCAGAGGGTAAAACACACACTTGTTCTGCTGTAAGAATTCGTTTATGTTTTTGACTCTAAGATCCGCTTGTCTTTGCATGATACTGCACAGTCTTTTAGGAAAACACCTCCCCCCTTCCCACTAGCAACAGTTGTGTCCATGTTAATGTGTATACAGTATGTGTGTGCATGCAAGTGTGTGTGTGTGTGTAGGTGGCTAACACACACTGGGCTATTGCTGCACTGCACATTCTTGGGGAACAGCTGTGGAATATTTGACCACTGGCTGCATCAGGGTTGTTCTACAGCAGATCCCAGTCTCTGCTTTGACGTTCCTCATTTACTGAATTACCGTTTAATCAGCACTTTTTTTTTTTAAATTTGTGATTTAAACTGCTGAGTTATTTCGCTCAGTGCAGCTGAAAAGATGTGTGATACAGAGGGCTATTTTAAGAGTGGGAACATGCTGTTACCAATCATGATCAATTCCAATTGCTCAGTGATCCAAAAAAAGCCTTTTGAGTCAATGAGCACTAAAGCATTTAAAGAATGTTTACTGAGTGTGTTGAAACAGTATGGGTTGTATCTAATGTAATGTGACCATTTGAAGCTAAATATACCACAGGGCTCAGCGCTGGTATGGTATATGAGTCATTTAGAGGATTCAATGCTATTCAACTGTATTGTGCTCACAATATGAATAAATGAGATTATGCATACCAAAGCATAAGAGCATTACTCGGTCACACTCCACTGGGGTTTTGGGGAACAGATGCCAATTAGGACATGGTGACTTCCCCTCAATGAAAAATATACAAACAGACATGAGATATGTCACATCAGCACCAGATGTGAACTGAAAAATGCATCTCTCATGTTTCACATGCATGACCTCCAGTTACACAATATAATATCTGGAGTGCTGCCAGGTGAAACCTCTAGGTGTTAATATTAGGAACCGCATAACTGATACTAGAAGTAGACGAGAACTTAAAACCAAACTTTAAAAAGTGCATGTTTTCACCTGATACATGTTGTACCTGCACTGGAACGCTTGCCCAATATCCCAATTACAATTTAAATAGGTTGTAATCAGAAACCTGGGTTTTAGCCAGACAAAACATCATCAGAGTGACTTCTGGTTTCAGTCTACTTTAGACGATGATGCAAGATGATGTTGAATCAATCCAACATATTTGATATACACTACTCACTGTGAGTAATCACACAATACATCACACACATGTGCACATTTAAGGGTACGTATTTTGTCCTCTGTAATGAAATACATTTAAAAAACTCAAACCCAATACTGATCCCAGACATGTTTGAGCTGTGACTTAATATTTTGTCAAGTACAGTACTGTATGTAATATCAATATCTCACATGATAAGATCCAGGGCAGCAGACAGACAGGAAAGTCATCTGTAAACATTACATTAACCTTAAATACAGGTTAATGTAACTGCTGAAAGCCACAGGGTTAAAATAGTATTGGTTTGTGATCATTTCATTTTATTGTTGCCTTTGGGCAGAAGGTGGGAAAACAAGCTAAGATGAAGTCTTTGCATTTTAAAGACTGGAGTCTTCCAACATTTACACTTTCCACAGAGCATAATAAAATAAAATAAAATCCTTTGTATGAAATTAAAACTTTAAAATAAGCAAAACTGGAGAGACATGGTGTATTTGAAAACAGTAACATCACTGTGTATGTAACCTATTCCTTCTACAGTAACTGTTTTTTTCTTATCAGATCATTTGCTTTTCCTTCTAGCAACTAGAACAATAACTTTTAACTTTCAGTCCCCTCAGATCAAGTCTAGAGTCACGTAAAGCTGCTAAAGGGGCCAAACAACACACTTCCATACACAACACAACAAGCCCCAAGAGAGTTAAGGGGTGAGAGAGTTTGCTGGACATTGGCAGAGATGGCGACTTATTGGGGAGAAAAGAGCAAGAGGGAAGGTGAGAGTTTGTTTATTTGTTTAAGGAAGAGGAACTTCCTGTTTTGGAGCTGGAGCTGGCTGAAGTGGACACAATAGCTCATTTAGAAGGCCTGTGAAGCATAATGTATAACATGGGACTCATTTTTTATTAAAGAATAGATAGAGCAGAAAAAACGGTCATGCTCACCATTGTTACACAGTTCCTGAGTTATTGAGTTTATTTATTGTAACGAGAGAGATCTGTGAACCCTGTAGCTCCTGAAAAGAGAGAGGTACGTATAAAGCCAGCACAGAAAACTTTTAATACACATATTTAGTCCTCAGTGACATGTAGAAGACATTTTACCACTACTGTGGTAGGAAGAGAACAGATACAACTAATAACATTAACAATGACTCTCCCAGCAATGACATGTCTCTGTAAAGCTTTGTTTTTTTCAGATTCTTTTGTTTTTTCAGACTTGTGTCCGGTGTTATGTGACATGTGGAAGAAAATAGGCTACACTCTCACACATGCACCGTCATTTCACTGTATTTATTCATTTCTATTTGCTGGCTCTTACTGTGATCAATGAGTTTGACATTTATTCATTTATTCATTGGGATCATTCTGTCTTGATGTATCATTCATTCATTCGTTTTTCCCACTTTTTTTCTGTAGCATTTATCATTAAGGGTAGTTTGTAGTTCATACCTGCAATTTAGAAACCAAAGATACACGTGATACACGTGATTTACCTTGCTTATTAAAACAACTACAGTAGATTTTCTGAAAACAATCAGTCAGACAACAAGAAGTAACACTCAAGGTTTTGCTGGATCCCAGTGATTTTCATTTGTGTGTGGTGGCAACAGTGAAATGGTTCACCGGGGTCTGTCCTGTTCCAGCACCATGGACAGAGTTCTGCCGCTGAAGCTGCCTGTGGTTTCTCGAAGCCCAGCTGAAACAATAAGAGTCACATTTCGTCATTACCTCATATCAGTTAATCTTTAATAAGAATTTGTATGATTTTCATATCATCTTTATCTATTAGATATTTTACAGAATAGTTAATGCTGTTTTTTATTGCTACTGTACAACTTGGTAACTGGGTTGTAGAAGTGAAGGAAAAATGAATCACATTATCACCAACCCCCAGTGGCCGCATATAAATTCTGGTGAATGACCTGAGACTGACCTGCAGCTTCCTGCCGTTTCTCGTCTCCCTTCTTTGGACTGGCATGAATGTTGAAAATGTTTCCTGTTTTGTTGTGTAGGATACAGACGACATTAAAACCTAGAGAGTTCAGTAGTAAAGAGTAAAGAGTAGAATATAGAGAAGTTTGTAGAGAAGGATGAGAATACAAGTGATTTTGAGTATTGAAGTTCTGAAATACTGTATGATGGCATTAGAACAATAATGCCCAAACAGGACTTTATAGAACCCCCAAACCTTTTAAAATGTTAAGTACATTATTAAAAAGATTAAAGATAATGAAAGAAAGGGACAGGCAGAGACAAACATGCCTCAAACTCTTTTTTTCTCGAGTCTTGAGTGGAGATGACGAAGCCTTAAAGGAATAGTTCAGCAGTTTGAGAAGTCTCATGTGCAAAGGAAACAAATCCGACTACCACCAGTTTACACCTTGTATCTCGTTTGTTTAATCTAGACAGAAACATAAAAGGTGTAAATATAACACCTTCAAGACCATCTCTTCACCACAATGTCTCAATTTTAAAAAGTTTAAGGGTTAAGCATGATACAAGGTAGTAGTATGTGGAGTAGGTGAAGCATTAAAGCATGAATAACTGCATGAATTTGAAAATGATCGTAAACAACAAGTAGATAAAAATAGAAAAAACATGGAAGAAATTGACTTAACTAACTGAAATCATTATGAATTGTTCATAAAATAAATAAATTTACACTTACATGTTTGCTGGATAACTTTTGTTGTCTAACGATGCATCATGACTTCATAACTGATCATGTGTTTTGTATGTTAAGGTTTATTCATCCCTATAATTAGTTCCTATTCAGTAGCTGTCAGATTAATTCATGTGGATATGGATATTCTCAAGTTAAGTACAAATACTCCAAAACTAATATCTATGAGAAGATGTCTTTGGTTACATATGACCACTGATGCCGTCTCTGCAGAACACAATGGATTTCAGGAAACACAGTGAATTTCAACAGGAAAAAAGCAAAGCTCTGTGGTGCAGCCATGTAAAAGTCCATCTATTGCCAGTTATGCAGTTCATTCTACTGTTATCTAACAGTCTAAAGAAATATTTACTCATTATACTGTTTTTTTGGTCTGTGCCTAACATATGTTCTTCTAATAAGAACAACAGACAACACAAAGGAAGGTCTGAATTAGATGCAAACAAATTTAAACAGATCCAGAATTTTCTGAAGTAGTTGGAGAGAAACCATCCGAGTCTCTCTTGAAAGAGACAAAGCTGACATTTCTGTCATACACATAATTAAATCATATAAAAATGTAAATCATACGTTTACACAGTTTTACACTTTCCAACAAAGTGCTTTACTTCATCAGATTCTCCATCATCATCTCACATATACCCATATATTTACTTGACAGTTTCGACTGTCAGAACTTATTCTCATCTGTGAATCTCTGTATGATTGAATGAAATTAATTCAGTTACTTGACAGCTTGAATTTCAAAGGGTCTGCTCACACGCTTTTCTTTTTTTTTAAACTAACAGTACAAAGCTTTTTCTATTGCACTTCCTCTAGTGTAAGAATTTATCCTGACCCAAGAGCTAAGCCAATATCTTTTTAAAGTTGAGCTCACCAGAGCAACTCCTATACATGCAGTAACTGTTGACTTACCTGTATCTGTCAGTTTCTGCACAGTCTGGGCATCTGACTATGCTCAGGCGTGTTTGGAAAAGATGGCTGCAGGGGGTATCTCCAGAAAAAATGTTGAGGGACAAGTATGACAGGAATGAAATGCAATGAAGCAGGACAACCTACTGCTGAAATAGGAGCCACATTAACACTTGTTATCATTCATCAAAGTTATTTGATCAGACAGCAAAAGCAGGTCAGTTTGCTGCCACTATTCATTAGAACGTCTGTTGCGATTGTTTCCTTCGGCTCCAGCCCTCGTCTGCCTTCTTGCATATTCAGGTGTGAGTGTGTGGACGGTATGTACAGTACAAGCAATCAGAAAGGAACACGGGGTGATGGAGCATTTTGTACCTCTCTCTCACCCCCTGAGCAAAGTTACAAAACGCTGCATTCTTTCCACAGATCCTTATGATAACACAGGCCGTGCTGCCTTTGAATACCAGGTAAACTTATTATTATTGTGAGCCACGAATTCCTGGACCATTCATCCATCTCAGGCCTCCTTTTGAACTCAGAAATGTGTTTGCTTGTCACACAACTGAATCACACATGCCGCCTAAGAGAATTTATTTTCCCTCAAATTATTCTTCATGTACGGTTTCTTTACAGTAATCACTTTAAAGTACTTCTAAAGCACTTTAATAAAGCAAACTGAGACGGCTATACGTTACGCGTTGAGACAAAGGCATTTTAGTTTTCATATTCATTTATCTTTACAACCAAAAATGTTTAATTCACAGACAGATGGCTAAAGAATCAAACAGGTAAATATTGTCATTTCATTCAGATTTAATTGATGCATTTTTGCACATGTAAAATTCTTGATACAGAGGTGTTGTAATTCATATTTGCCAGTCATAATCAGATGTCTAACATAATTGAACACAATCCACAAGTCTACAAAACTCCTTCACTAAGTATTCACAAAGTCTCATGACAAAAGTGATTTTCTAATTTTTCTAATTGTAAAATAGTAAATCTGCAGATCCATAAAACAAAGAAACAAATGCATTTTTAAAGAATGAGTAAAATAATGTCATGTACAGTATATGAGAAATCCCTGTACATTTACGAATAGTATGCAAGTCCCTCTCTTTCTGTTACATCCCTCCGTGTCAGTGCTGGCCTGGCCTGTCTGTACACCTCTTACCGACCTGACAGTCTTGAGGCAAACATGACCACAGGCGCAGCTTTCTCATGTCCTGATACAGTAACCGCCCCTCTCAGTGTTGAGCCACCATCTGGTCTCCATGATGCGCCTGTTGTGTTTTCCACCCAGGTACAAACAGACATCTTTGTGGCGCTTCGGCCTTCCTGCATCGGACACGTCTTTCAGCAGACCTTTCTCTCCCTCCTCTCTGTCAAAGGAGTGTCATTTGTTCAGGTGCTCGCTGCTCTCTCTCTCGCTCTCTCTCTCACTCTCGCTGCTTCAACACTTGCATTGTTTAGCGAGTGATCTCCGTCAGAGACTCAGAAAATGTGTCTCTGTGTGGACCATCTGCATCCTGAACTGTCTTGGGCCTCCTGGCCAAAGCTCTGTGGGGCAAAGAGTCAGTCACATCATTCGGAATATGATCAAAATGTAAGTGAAACTGAGAGAGTTGTTTTGCTTGTAATTCAAAGCTCACCTGAGGATGCTGAGGATGTTGAGTTGATGTCTCTTCTCAGATTTGATGTCAGGGCTGCACACACACACAAACAAACAGTACAGTTATCAAAAATGACAAGTGTCTTTGAAATACATAGTCAGCCTGACATTGCAGTCCCTTTAAATGTTTTACTGATGTTGCTTTAGTTAAAGATCACCCCACTTGCATGAAAGCATTCAACACAATTACTTCTTTACACTCAGTAACCTAAAAAACATCTTATCTTTACAGGTACATTAAATGATTTATGTTAAGAAAATGCATCCAATCAGCACTTATTACTTCTATCAAGGTTATAAGTGTTGTTGTTTAAACATGAGGCCTTAACCCTACATTAAGCCTCCTGACGCTGCCTCTGCTGTTTCTAGGTGTTGGTATTATTGGTTTGTCATTTCATGGAAACGTGAGTGCTCAAGGTGGCCTTTCGGTTCCTCCAGACTCCAATAAACTTCACTCCTTGATCCTCACAGCCAATCAGATACAAGCTTTGTGAACTTTGCGCGCCGGGATTAGATTGTTTTACTCCCTCAGGCCTTGGCTGTATTGTTCTGATGATCACGCCCTCGGACTTATAGACTTATAGAAAACAGCAACAAAAACATTTAGGCTAATAATAGCACTGCAGTGAAATTAGATGTTCTCTCAGACTGAACCACTCCTTGTCCTCCTCAAAGCGAAAACATAATCTCTTAGCTCACCATGGGCCTTTAACTTGATTCTTGACAGTGGGGCTTTGGTTCTCTCACCTGTGCTGGCAGAAGTTGGTACAGGATTGATCGTCAGCTTTGGCACAGGTGCAGCGACCAGTGGACCTTCTGCGTCGCGACAGAATGCTGCCTAGACCATAAATTGTTGTCTTACTGCAGAGAGACAGAGAGACTCAGTGCCACATCCATGATATAAACACAATGCAGACTTTGCTCTTATCCAATTTAAGCGATAGTATATAACGATAGCACATTTAGTCTGCAGATACAGGGATCAGAGCTATAATGTACTGACTGTCTTCCTGTGATTTACATAATTCTGACCCAGATTTTCCATGTGTTGTTGTTTTCTCATGCTCACCTGGGCGTATTGATCCAGATGATATCCAGGTGGCAGAAGTAGTGACACTCAGAGTCCAGCAGGCTGCTACAGGCACAGCGCTTGGTTCTTATTCTTTGTGTTGGGACATCATTGCCAGAATCCACTTTCTGCTCTTCCACCACCGGAAGACCCAAACCTAGTCCAACACAAGGAGCCACTCACTCAGTGAACATCAGCTCCAGCCAAGCCAAACCAACAGGCCAGTGGTCTGCCCATACGCTTTCACTTTTTTATTTTTAAAGGATTGTTATGAAAACATGAAAAAACACATCAGCTATTCTTCACAAGTTTCTCTTTTCTACTAAAACTCATCACTCTTCATCTTTTACAGTGTGCAAACATACGTGTTTACAGCATGAATGATGACCTAGTATGAATTCCTTGGCTTCATCATGCTGAAGTCATGGACAGTCAAAAAAGGCTAACAAACAAACACTCTATTTCTCCTCTATTAGCTTAGATAAAAAGCATGCATGAAATAAGAAAAAAGAAAACACTGTACCATGCTCCTACTACTTGTACTTGAGTTATTACAGCAATCAATTACAAACTGTGTGTCAACATTTAGCAGCAGTAAAAATCACATTAATATAAAAGAGGCCACTTGTGTGATAAATGGAGCCTATTTGCTGCTGGGCTTGCTAAAACATGCATGCATGCCAACATACAGTGATGGCCACATTGCTTTGTACCGAGTGACTGAGATTAATGCCATTGCACACACAGTATGTGAGCAACAGTCTACAATTTGTCTCACAAACACCTAAAGGGTTTCTAGAAATTTTCTTTTTGCATAACTAAGAAAGTTCTGAGGTTGGTGTGAGGATAACGAACTTACACCTTAAGTCATGCACATCTTTCTAAAACAATGTTTTTAAAAAAGATGTTGTTTTGTAAGATCATATCTTAAGAATAGACTCACCATCCTGCATGGAAGCCCAAAGAGTGATGAAAAGAAGAATGCCGGTGTGAGTCGACATGGCTGATCGCAGATGGATGGAACTCTGTAGAGAGACTGTTATCTGTACAATTACAGCTGTGTTTTTAATGTGCTGCTGCTGCTGCGGCTGCTCCTGCTGTTTGTCTGCAGGTGTCTGAGCTCTGTCACTCTTTATGCTTCTCCTCGCCTCCCTCTCTCCCATGATGTCATGGTAAAAGCCCCGCCCACTGCTGCTTGCCACAGAGCCACACTGTACAACCCCAGGGTGTTTTAACCTGTGACACATTCCAGGAATATCCGTAGCCTCTCCGTGACACCACTGTCACCAGCAGTGACATTTATGTCTGCAGTTTGCCTTTGAATAAGGAATTGTCTCTTTCCTCTAGCAATTCAGGTTTGAGGGATTACCTAATATCCTACAGTAGAGTCATGGAGGCTGATGAAGCCCGATATGAATATAAAAAGTGATGGAGGAGAACTAAGACAATGGATCCCAACAGTGATCAGTGGGAACACACGTGGGACAAGATAAGAGGGGAGATGCAGTGATATGCTTGTATGCAATGGAGATATTTTGAATAGGGTTTTCCTAAGGCCAGTTTCTCCATTGAAACACAAATGAATATATAAAACTAAATAAAGCTTTATCACTGATATCCAGACCCAGATCTGCAAATCACACGGCTAGAGGCTTTTCATTTTTAATAGTAAATTAACTTCTTAAGCTCCTGATACAAGGACTGTCACTATGACACTGTGTCAGAGATGACTGTGAATGCATTGTGACATATTATCAACATTTTTACCTCAACCAGGAGGTTGTGTTTTCACCTGTGTCTGTTTGTTGTTTTTTTGTTTGTTTGTTTGTTTTACAGCAGGATTATGCAAAATGTACCTTACTGATTTGCACCAAACTTGGTGGAGGGATGCAGCATGGGCCTGGTAAGAACCCATTAAATTTTGGTGTGGATCATCAATAAATAATTAATGGATCTTGATGTAAAACATCAGACATATTCATGGTGTTGACGCCTATGAGTTTGTACAATTTGGCGCAGATCCAGATAATGACCCAGATCTGGTGGATGAAAATGTTGAGGAATGGTTTCAACAATGTTTCATTTAACATGCAACTAATAACATTATACAATGATAATCGCAGTTGCGACATAGCAATGAGACAATTAAGAGCAATATCAATTGTATAATACTGATTTCATCATTCCACACACAACAGTTGATAAAACCATACAGTTGTGTTGCATAAGGATTAAAAACAATGAATAAATAAAACCTATACTTGAGCACAAAAGACGTGTGTAGGATTGTTCGGCTGTGGCGGAGGTATAGTGCGACTGTAGTTTAACCTCCGAGGACCTGGCGTCCACATATGTGGACCTCACATTTTGGGTTCTCTAGACCACAATACTAACTTTTTCTCAACAAGGGCCTGGTGACCAAATATGAGGATATTATACTGCCACTCAGTAATCGAAATTTAAAACTAATGTCCTCATATGTGGACATCATTTTTCTCAGGTCCCAATCAGCCTAAATAGCAAAGAGAAATTAAAAATGCACGCCATGCAAGAGTTCGGGTCTTAGGAGGTTA
>NW_019525162.1:1353954-1354381 GCF_002814215.2 Seriola lalandi dorsalis | reverse complement strand
CTATGACGTTTTGTGACATTTTTATGCCATATTATACTATGACGTTTTTTAGCATTTTTATGCCTCACATTACTGTTTCGTTTGATGCTTTACCTTACTATGACGTTTTTATGACCTTTTATGCCTTAATACACTATAATAATTTTTTGACATTTTATGCCATACTATACTACGTCGTTTTTTGACATTTTATGCCATACCATACTATGAGGTTTTTTTTTAAAGTGTATTTTTTTTGGGCTGTTTATGCCTTTATTGGATAGTATAGTAGAGAGAGACAGGAAACAAGGAGGCAGAGAGAGGGGGAATGACATGCAGTAAAGGGCTGTCTGATGCGGGACTTGAACCGGGGCTGACTGTAGCCTCTTCACATGGGGCGCCTGCTTAGACCACTACGCCACAAGACACCCCTACTATGACGTTTTTT
>NW_019525162.1:1332240-1353252 GCF_002814215.2 Seriola lalandi dorsalis | reverse complement strand
TCTGTCTCTGGATCTTTTCCTCCCAGGCTCAAAGAAGAGGAGTTCAGTCTCTCAGGATTTTCCATTGTCTAACACATCATCTGCCAGACTTCCGGTGTGTGTGTGTGTGTGTGTGTGAGTGTGTGTGTGCGTGCATGTGGAGGGGGGTGTGGAGGTTGGCGGGGGGGAAACATTTTCCTCTCACATAAAGATGTGTGGAATGTTTGAGACAGTGATGAGATGCCACACACACACTGCCATCATTATAGCGTAGATTTTTCAAAACATTCTTGCACCAGAGGTTAGAAGTTCAGTTCCCTCAGGGGCACAGATGTGCCCCTCTCCTCAGGCATCGCATCACATTTGTCGGCCCCATCTCTGAAAAGATTCACGGAAAGCAAGAGAGGGATAACCGGAGAGTCTCTTTTTATTCAGCCACATCCTGGTGTCTTTGCTGACTTCTGTCCAAGAAACAGGTGTTTATCTTTAATCAGCAGCGTTGCCTCCTCAGTTGACTCCTTAAAAAAATATAATCTCCTACTAACCATTCTGGCTCTGTTGTTGTTGGCATGTTCTGGGCTTTGGAGGAAGAAGAATCATTCACTTCAAAGTATTTTTGATATACAGAAGGTGTCTTAAAATACAAGTGCCTCACTGCCTCCTTTTTTAACATTTTCTATGGAAGGTCGAGTCACAGCAGCTATCAACCTTTTGCTTCTTGTCAACACACTTGCCCGCTGTGCCTGAGTAAGCTTTATATAATCCCTGTCTTGCTGTGCTTGTAAACACTGTTCAGCAAAGGACCAGTGAGAGTGAATCAGACACACGGCTGGTATGAGAGTGATATACTTTATGTGAATATTGTTTTATGTGTTGATAGAGTTTTATATTCCGTGACACACCAAGAGTTGCCTGTGCCAGCATTATTTGAGCCTTTAAATTGCCAAGAAAATGACACTTCAGAGTGATCAACATGCGAGGTATGACAAAGATGGAAGTTGTAAATCTTCTGGAATCAGAATGAGTCTTAAATGTCTGTCTATATAATAGAAATGGGTGTTTTCAGGAAGCTAAGTTGCAGACTACATCCAGAGTTAACCCATATAGTCTGGAATTTATAGGCACAGCATTTTAGTTCATGTTGATTCAGAGATGATAAGGTGAACTGTTGACTCAGATCAAAACTAAACATCTATAGTCCTTTTTAGGAGCATCTCATATTTCTAACATCTCAACTCTATGAGAAAACTTTTGATAAATACCAACTGTGGTTTGGTGACTTACTGAGGACATCTAGTGGCAGTACTAAAGGCATACAGCTGGATGCTCCCATATGAACATCCTTTAGTACAGAGTGATTTTGATTAGTCAGGGTTTAGCTATATACTTACAGACAGGTGACAAATTAAAGGGGAAAAAATAAATGAATGAGGAATGCAGATGATACCATACAGGGGGTGATGGGTCAGAGGATAATTTGATGAGATTTGAATCATATGTTATGCTTGTAATACTCACCAGATCTCAATTCAACTCAACACCCATGGGAGATTTTGTACCTACATACTCATTATTGCTCTCCACCACCATTATCAAAAGACAAGTTGGGGTGAAGTTGTTTTAGTCATCCACCTGTAGATGCATCTCTGATCCAGTTCTTTTTGTAAATGGCACTTTAGAAGTATTACAGATGATATTCAACATTCACAACAACTACTCGTTTTTGAAAAGAACACACGTATGAAAGGGCTGCAGCTACCAATCACCTTCTATTAGCACATGGGGCTCCACTGTACAACCAAACATATCACAAACTGCTGCCAAAGTACAAGCTCAGACCATAAGGTACCACAAAGAACCACAAATTGTTATACAATATCGTAAAAAAGTCCTTCTTCACACAACAAGTACCACAAACAGAAACATACACTGAGTGGGACTGCTTATAAAATATTTTCTGTTACTGTCTCTAACCTC
This sequence comes from Seriola lalandi dorsalis, assembly GCF_002814215.2. Lineage (NCBI taxonomy): Eukaryota > Metazoa > Chordata > Actinopteri > Carangiformes > Carangidae > Seriola > Seriola lalandi. The sequence goes on along the minus strand of NW_019525162.1, from coordinate 1,351,296 downwards.
AGCCCAAGATGGAACCAGTAACAAGAGCAATAATAATTGAGATTGTATAGTATATTTTTGAGTATCTGTTCATTACCCGAGTAGTTTTTATTTATTTATCATTTTTTAGAAAACTATAACTCCACTACACTTAAAAGACAAATATTGTAACTTCTGACTCCACTTTATTTCTATGAAGTAATCGGAATTAATTTTCTTTCATTTTGAAAATGTGATAGACCATACACTGTGTTCCTCACAGTCCATGTTTGAAGTTTTAGGAATAAAGATGGATTTCTTTCGTTTTAAATGTTTATCACTGCCTTAAAAAAAAGAAATACAAAAACAACAATAGCTCCTTTTGTTGATTCACTTGTGCTTTTATGGCAATTTCTATCGGCTTTGAAGCATATCCTACAAACTTTTTATTTTACAGGTTGTACAGGTTAGTCAGTTCATTCAATAGGTTGTTTCAGAGTCATTGGGTTCTGTAAATGTAGAACAATACAACAATGAGTTGACATTAAAAATCTACTTTTCAATACTTAAGTATTTTTACAAGCAGGTACTCCAGTACTTTAACTCAAGTAAAAATCTGACTGAACAACTTTCACTTGTATTGGAGTAATATTTGACCAGGAGTATCTATGCTTTGACTCAAGTAATGAAGTTGTGTACTCTGTCTACCTCTGACCTCAGCCACACTCCTATCAACAACTGTAGTTCCTCCAAAGTGAGGTAAACACAGTCTTTGTCCACATTCCAACTTCACCAATTCAGTGTGGTTAGATAAAACCAAGAAGTAAACCCCATACGGCCCGCAAGCCCGAACACGGGCCCTGTAGAAGGTTCTGAACCTTCTCTGATGGAGAAAACCCTTAAATGTTTGTCAATGTAGACAGACTGTACCTCGTTCGATCGGTTAGAGTCTCTAGAAATCAAACATTCTGCTCATCTTGCACTAACCATAAGCACACAAATATGACTGTGTAGAACTCCTGATTCTCACTCCATTCCTCCATTATTTGTATTCCTTTAGTCCGTGAGTGATTTGTGTCCATTGCTCTTCCCTCACTTCTCTCTTTCTCCGTCTAGTGCTTCTGCGGCTGTGCTATTGTTTTTCAGCTTCCTGGCTAGAAAATGGAGGCCTCCCTGTAAAGATCCAGTCAGATTTCACTTCAGGGAGGTTGGGGGAAGAAGGCGAGTGTAACCAAGTGTAAGACGTAATGACATGTTCTCCCCTCGGAAAAAGCCTGTTTCTGTTTGTCACAGCTCTTTTGAATGACTCTAGCTTGTAGATTGACGTCTCCCCTGACCAATCAGAGCAAACTAAGGGGGTTGGACACTTCAGAAGCAAGGCCAATAGGCTTTGAGACCTGAGAGCCGGCAGTCTGAGCTTCATGACACATACAGACATCAGCTCTGTTTTGAATGGTTCCAAAAGGTTTCTTAGGCATCGAAATGCTTCACTGGTTTTTTTGTTATTTCTCACAGTTTTCCTTTTAGAGAGGTTTATGGGCACCAGTGAAAAAATGAATTATAAAGGCCTACTAAACTAAACTATCAGGCCTAGAGGCCTTGAAGCTTCACAGAGCAGTTTTTGACAAGATGTAGAAGTATTATGGAGCTTTTTCATTGTTCTTGTATAAAGTATAGCAGGGTAGCAGGGGTGTCAAAAATCGATACTCATACTAATCGATACTAAAAATGAGTATCGGATTAAATACTCATTTGCAACAGTATCAATACCAACAGTGCCGTCTTCGCCTGCTCCAGTTGACACACAACTTTATACCACACCACTGCAGACACACAGCCCCTCCCCTCACTAGCAGTTGAACAAATGAACGCTACTTGACGTTCACAACACAACACAACAAGCTGGCGTCGCCAACATAAAACTAAATTAACATGGCAATTGCTGCTGCTGAAGGACCTTCGCAACCTGTTTTAGTAGAAAATGAAAGTGCTGTTTGGAATTATTTTGCATTATTATTTTACCTGGCCGGCAGCACACGTTAACGTTAGCCATTTAACTATTAGCAATTAGCTGAGAGCCACATTAGACGTCTGCTAAATTGTGATTAAGCTAGCAGCTATGGCTAATAATAAAACAACTAACATTAATAAAATAAAAAAAAGGGCTGTAGCTGAACACATTTGCATGTCATATATATATATACACCTTACAGTAAGGTTACTGTTTTTTTGGGGGGTTTTTTGCACTACCTCAGACAACCTAAAAGTAGTGTTGTCATTGATGTTGTTTGTCTTGTTCTAATATATATATATTTTTTTTAAATGTATGCATTTTAATTTTTTGTCATTTTTTCTCCCCGTGGTATCATAAATAGTATCGGGTATCGTATATTTTCCTGGGTATCAGTATTGAGTTCGAAATTCTAGTATCATGACAACCCTAACTGGTAGTCATTTAATATGATTTTTTTTTACAGGTGAGGACTAAAAAATACAAAAAAATACCATGCATGAGCTGATGCAGTTCAGGTTGGGTTGTCACATGCAAAACCAGCACATTTTCACAAACTAGAATATGTAATAAGTTAAATGAGGTCTCATAAATGCAATTTAGCCTTACAGTTTCCTTCTGTTATAATCTGTTATTATATTTACATATGCAAATTGATGCAAATTAGGTTTAAAACAGGTTTGCTCTAAGAGGTTAAATATGTATGGAACAATTTGTCCTAAACCTCCCACACTGTATTTAAATAGGCTTGTCATTCAAACTGGTTCTATGGTTTAATGAAAGAAAGGCACAACCTGAAGGGAGTCAGGTGCATTTTTTTATTTCTTCAGTGACTAGAAATTTTGCTGTGTGTGAAATCTGCAGGGCACTTGATCCTCCGGTACCAGCCAAACTCAATCCCTCATCTTTGTCACCAATTCAAGTCACAAGACATCATGAAAAAGACACAAATGTAACAAAAAAAGTAATTTTCCAATAACAAAAAGTAAAAAAAAACCTTGAAACAATGATCATTGTCATCAAATAACAATAAATAAGGAGCGCTCTTCCCTGTACAGAGATATATTCTAATCTAAAATCTTTCATAATAAAAAATAGATCATCAGTGCATTTCCTCTGACACGTTTCTGCTGCTCCTTCAATATTTCCACGATGTGACTCTCTGTTACCCTGGCATTAAAGCAATGGCCTTTAGAACAGAAACAATCAAAGCATCAAATATTAACCCTCCTGAACAACACAAAAAAGCAAGTATAAAATTTCACAGCCTTCCCTTTGTCTGTCTGTACTGTACATCTCAAAAAGCTAACCTGGACAGAAAAGGCACAAGTAACTATAGTTTGAGTAATACTGGACAAAATCTGGACAAACAAAAATGGAATTGTGTTTCAATAAAGATTTTGGTCATTTACAACTTTATTCATATTCCTTTTACATATATTTAAACAGACATTAAGATTACCGGTATCAATAGAGATACAGGAGGGATATATCGCTTTCCCATTCAAGTAAATGGGATATTATATATTGGTGTGTGTGTGTATAAATATATGTGTGTACATATATATATATATATATATATATATATATATATATATATATATATATATATATATATATGTATACACATATATAGACATATATATGTGTGTATATGAATATATATGTATATATACTGTATATATATATATATACACACACACACACACACATATATATATATATACATATATATGTAGACACATATACATATATACGTATATGTAGAATTTATTTATATAGATTTACAGAAACATTATTTTCACAAAGAAAAAAGTGCATTTTTATAACAAACCTGAATGTTGCCAAGGAACAAACATTTAAGTTAACAATAGTATTGAAAACTGTATAAAAACAAAGCAATAAAAAACAAGACTAGTGTAGCAACCAATAAAGCAAAATGGGATGCATGATGCATCAAGGTGTAGACACTGTTAAGTACTCTGGTCTGTTCTGGCTGAGTCTCCTTTAGCTCCTTCCTCCACCAGATCATTACCAGATGGTGGCTCCTCCCCCTCTGGCTGCTGTCCAATGACATGCGAGGCTACGGGGGCTGCTCGACTGAGGGCTGCTCTCCAACGACTGTCTCTGACGCAGCGCTCGGTGGTCTCAGTAGCAGACCTGTGGGTGTGTGCGGAGCTATGTGAGCTGCCATATTGCTTTGAGTCTGTGGTCTCCAACTCCGGTTTGGAACGTGTTAGTGCTGTGCTGAGACTGCACCGCCCTGACTGGCTGGTTCCTGCTGCCTGGTGCTCTGACCAGTGGTCTCCAGGAGTCCTAAGCCCTTGAGTTCTGGGGGTCCCGCCCCAGTATGATTCAAACCTGGCCAGTGATGGCCCCTCCATGGGGGGAGATGTTGGGGATGATGGGGTGGTAGGGTGGGACCTGGGTCTGGCCTGTACCATTTGGATTCCTCCGATGGGGATCATCAGATAGGGGACCTTGGCTTGTTGGGAGTGCATGGGAAGATGGCTGAAGATGTTGTCTGCTGCTTGGTGGCCAGGATAACCCTCAAAGGTAGAAAGACGAAAAGCAGGTGGAAACAAGCTGGCTTCTGTTAATGTTGGCCCTTCACCTGCTGTACCACTTTTCTCCTGTAGGGGGAGCAAAGACTTCATCATTACATTTTATGGACTTGCTCTGACAGTACACAAGGTACTTTACACTGAGATCCTCCTAGGAGGAAAGTGCAGTGGTTCCTGTCTGATTCACAGATCTATGCAGACCTATAATAAAACAGACTCACCGGTTTGACATGACTACCCTTTGTACTGGGACTCTCCCAAGGCAGGTATCCAGCGGTTCTATGCTGTAACCCGAGTGGCAAGGGGGGGGTCCGGGCTTGTGATGACCGGTAGCAGCTGGGCGAAATGGGATGAAGGGGAGAAAGGGGTCTGATAGGAGATGGTCCTCTTTCAGGGGAGGGTGAGACATGTCGACTGGGTGAGGACAGCTCAGTCCTGGGGGAAAGGCTGTGGATGGGCGAGGACAGCTCCAGACGAGGGGAGAGGCTGCGGCTGGGAGAGCAGCTCTCACTACTGGGGGAGAAGGCTCTTGGTGATGCCTTCCAGCCCCGCCGGGAGAACAGTGCTCTCCTGCTGCCTGGAGAGGCGGCTCGTCTGCTTGGCCAAATTCCCCTCGGGGAACGCTCCTGACATGGGCTGGGACTGGGGCCTGGAGGGGGCTCGGGGTCAGGGGTGCCCTGCTGAGAATGCCGACTGCAGCTGGAATGTCCTCCTGTTGATATGTGGGTGTCTGACGAACAGGAGGATGGCGGGTCGTCATGGGATGCGGACTCCTCTTCCTCATCATCATCGTCATCATTGTCATCATCGTCCTCAGACTCCTCCACGTCGGAAAATTGATGTTCCTCCCGGTCCTCTGAGCCACACACACGTTCATCACTGCCTGCTGTTTGTGCAGACACAGACAAACACACACATCCTTTAGGTTTTATCTGTCTACATCCATATAATGAAACTCCTGTGCTGAATGTACAAAGTGAAAAAAATTCTCACGTTAAGAGAGTCGAAAACACATTGACGGAACAATTTTCAGGAACAAGCAGAAAGGATTAGGACAGCATACTTTATCTTTCTGACAAACCTCACCCACCACCCATCAAACCAATGTTATAAATAGATTGAGGATGAAAAGACCGGAATTTAATTGAATAGCACCATGCCTCTATTCACAAACTATCTCCACAGCCTTGTGAATGGAAAGACGGTTTAAATGGCGCGTCCTTGGCTGAGATGAGTGTAGTCTGTCAGCAAGAAAGAGACGGCAAGGGGAGGGGTAGAAGAGGAAGGTTAGGGAGGAGATCGTGAGGTGGCTGGCTTTGACGGGGGCGGGGGCAAGTGTTTGGAATGAGTATTGTCATATGCCAGCAACATCATCTTGAGGACAAGGTAAACTTGCCAAACTGCTGCAGCTATGTGCTCTGTATTCTTCATTTATTTAACTTAAAAAATTGTATACTCTTTCTTATGCAAGGCCAAAGGGAGAAGAATAGAACATGGTGTTGCATAAGCTGTCAGTGCTGAGCAACTACAATTTTTCATAGGCAGAAGTTCATCCTGCTGTGTACCAATATTTCTCTGCAGTGGTGGGGAAATATGTAAGATTTCCTCCCCATCCCCTTCGTAAGTACCTGTTTCCTCGCTCTCTGGCTCGTCCAGTGATGACTCAGATACTCCCATTGCCTGGCATTTTTTCCCATGAGCCTTTGACTTCATGTGTTTAGTAAGGTTTCCTGGGAAGGAACAAGAAAAGCACATTACAATTGCTCTTGACTTACACAGGGCAAGGAAAATGAAGATAATTTACCAACAGGGGTAAAATGTGATCACTGGGTATAACATAGATGACAACAAAATTCATGTTTTAAGTAACTTGTAAATCATTCCCTTACCTTTGGTTTTGAAGGCAAAGTTGCAGTGTTTGCAAATGTACGGACGGACATCAGTGTGTGTTCGAATGTGCTTTTTTAGCATGCTGGGCTTCTTACAGCGGATGCCACATTCTCCACATATGTACTTTCCCCTGCCGCGGCCTCGCACATAAACATACTCTTCATTGGACTTGTACCTAAGAGAGAGCAGAAAGATACAGAAAGATAAGAGGTTTGGGTGCCGCAAAATCACAAATTAGGGTTACTTCCATATAGACCACTGATTTTACTGCATGGTAGAATTTCGCAGCTGAATGCAGAAAAGCTAAGCTTCTCGGTCTGCACAACCAAAAATATCAGCTTCTTTAGCTGCTGAATGCTCCACAGCTAGATGTGAACGGTTACTGTCTGCTGTTTAGTGGGTAACATACGGTGGTTTTGCAGAGGTTTTTCCCTGAAAACAACTGTATGTAGCTGGAGGAAATGAGGTTGATGACAGTGGAATTTGTGACGTGAAAAACCAAAACAATGCACCACGAGACGTTAAACACTCTGAGGAGCTGAGGGGAAATGCAACGCTGCCGCTTACACATAACACAGTCATTTGCCCTATTGTAAAAAAAAATTGATTAGTGCAGCTTTAACTGAAAAGGTTGAATGAGGATGTGGGTCTGTGTGCAGCACAAATATATGCATACACACGCACCCAGGACACACACACACACACACACACACACACAAGAGAGAGACAGAGCGAGAGAGAGAGAAGCTGGGAAACAAGGCTCTCTTTATGGAGGCGGGTTGGGGAAGCCCCACCAAAACCCCAGCAGCACTGAGTTCCTGGGCTGTTCCCTCCACTACACCCTGGGCACACAGAGAATACCAGCTATTCTGCTGTGATCTGGTAGCCCTGCCAACAACAGCAGCAGCTAAAGAGGGGGAAGGGAAGCCTGGCTATGGCCAACAACCTAAAATAGACACTATATATAAAAATCAAGCAACACATTTAGTTCTAGTCTATAAAAACATTGTTTATACTCAATCTTGATGTTTACCAAAAGGTTATTTGTGGACACAGTGGACCACAGACGTTTTATATTCGAATGAATTGTCCTCTATGAAAAACTCAATCTGCTCTCAATACTCATGAAGAAATGTACAATCCATTCTGAATAGTAAATATCCAATGTGTGCTGACTGTGTTTAATTACAGGATATGCACCACATATGCTGTGAATGCTCCCTGTTGTGTAACAGAACCAGCAACAGCAAATAATAACAAACTGCTATACAACTGTAAAACAGTCTCAACAGTGGCATTATGTTGTATTCATTCAGGGGGCCAGCTACTGTTTACTGGCATGTATTTCTTGCTACAGCTAAAAATACCCATCCACATCTCAGGAAAAACAAGGCAGGAGTTGCACTTCACACATGGAGCATTAAATCAGCAGCGCGTCTCTGGGTAAACTCAACTGTCAATCTGTCCCTGCTTGTACTGTAGCTTTACGGCCGGCGCGGCAGATTGGTGGAGAGAATACCACTTCCAAGCACGCTGAGATGGATTCATAAGGCCATTGAATTTCAAAGAAAAAACAACTGAATAACAGTAAAAGACAACATCGCCAGTACTGAAACATACGTCACAATTTGGACAGAGAGGAATTTTCATCTTTTTGACACATGCTGTACACTCAATGCCCATTTCACAAGTGTGGTCCAAGTGTTATGACGAATCGGCAGTGCTGACCACTTCCACCATGGAAATCAATCTGCATGTTTTAACAGAATATAGCAGGAGACAGTTCAGCTCACAAACAGGGATTAAAGCTCACGTTCCACAGACTTTTGCTGCCGCCAAGAAGGAACAGCTATGCTTCCTTAATTGCTGAGATGCGTGTTATTGAGAAAAAAGCTGCCTTGATCCCATATCTGTTTCTTTAGCTGTGTGATAGTAATAAACTCTAGAGACCCCTGCACCCTTCTTTCGTAAAGGAAATTGGATCGGGATGAAATCGTGCAAGTCATTTGGAACAAAAACAGAGCTACATGGTGCATATCCATAAAAAAATAAATACATTTTTTTTTAAAAAGTGTCGCTTGTTCTCCAGTATAAAATGAGTGGCACACAGTCACAGTTTCAAAGTGTTGACAAAAGGGAGGTAGGGATAATGAGTCCTATCAGAGTCAGGGTACAAAACATTCAGCTGTGTTGTCAGGTGAGTAGCTGTGCTTATTTGCATGCATGGAGAAAATACAGCAGGACATCAAGGGGCACAGGTAGGCAGGGGAGGCTGAGAGGGAATGAAGAGAAAATAACACATGGGTAAGTAAAACTGGAAGAGCTACCAGAGGAAAACAGGCAAAGCCAATAGAAGGAGAAGGGTGGTATGATGGAGACAGACGAGGGGTAGAGGGGAGAAAGCTGTAGGCTGTGATGAAAAATGTACTTCCTGAATGTGTGCAATGTGTGTCTGCAAATGATAAAGACTGGTAATTAGTGCCTTATCTACTGTTAAGCAGACAACTCATTCAACTCAATCTGTGCGCACATAAACACAAAACGCAGGCCTTAATGTGCAAGTGTTGACGCACAGGCGCAACTACAGACACACACACACACACACACACACACACACACACACACACACACACACCAGCAAAACATTACCCTAAAAATCTGTATTACCACCTCACTTATAACTTTATAAAACATTTTCCATGTCCCTCAAAAGGTGTTCTTCCATTATAATTCACATTAATTACTTCTGTACCATTTCCATATTTTTTTTCCCCTGTTTCTGCGATTTCTTCAGTATAAACAGTTCTACACAGAGTGCGCTGCTGGGGGAATCTTCCAGCTCTAAACCCAGTAAACCTGGGAGAGAAGAAGAAGACAAGCTGCTCTGGAGAAAAGATCAGTCACACATTCATGGAAAGCACAAATATGTGTACACAGTGACGTGTACAAACGTGTGGAGGTTTGAAGACAACACACAAATGACATGACAGTCATGACTATGGTTCTGTTTATTCGCACATTGCTTCAAACTGTACCTCTTTGACTTCTCAGTAACTCATGTAACTGTAAAAACAGGTATTAATGAGAGTCTCACAAAGTGAAAGTTGAGACAACCTTCCCCCCCCTCTCTCTTTCACACACACACACACACACACACACACACACACACACACACACACACACACACACACACACTCTCTCTCTCTTTCTCTCTGCAAATTAGCACTTCTAAAACACAGACATCCATGCCAGCACTAAGAGGAAAAAGCTTGGCTGCAGGTACAAATGAAGTCCCTGCAGGCACCACTGCCTCCCATCTGTTACTGTAATTCTCTGTGCAGCTCTCTTGTAAGCTCTCCATAGTTTCTGTTTTTGATGTCATCAGGCATTGGTTTGTGACAGAAAGACAGATTACTTGTGTAATGAGGCACATTCCCAACTATTGAATTTTGAATTACAAGAGGCGCGTTTTCTCGGCATCACTCTGCTGGTTCTTACCCGCCTTCAAAGATGCGAACACGAGAAGGCTCGCCCTGTTTGGAGGTGGAGGGTCCTTCCTCTTCTCTCATCTCTTTGTTGTCCTCCTTCTCAGGCTGCTGCTGCTGCTGTTCCTTTACTTCAGTGACGGTGCTGGGTGGGGTGGCATGTACCTACACTCAAGACACACATAAAAATTCAAAACAACTTAAAATAAAATCTTAACCGTCTTCCTGTTAAAGAGTTCTCCATCAAAAAAAAAAGATTCAAAATCGATGCAGCAGAGCCAGAGATATTGTCATTATTGTTACCCACAATGCAACTCTGCCTCTGACAGTTTGGTCAGAGATTTGGGTTTATTAAGCCGGTAGCCTGGAGCCTGTAGCCTCAAGCAGAGATGAGGAGCAGGCTACGGCGGTCTGGTAAGCTCTTCTTTCTAACTCCACACGCCCAGATCAGATTTTTGTTCATTTTCAAATTTGTAGTTTTAAGCCCCAACCATTGCTGCCTCAAGTGATGTCCCCTCAAGATGTCTGCCACTTGAGGCAGTTTATCATATTTTGCACAGCTCCCTCTGGAACCTTTTCCACATATCCAGTAGTAATCCCTAAGACCTGCAAACAGTGTAAAATAGGTGGAGTTCCCCTTTAAGCATATTAATGTGGTTATGAGTAAAATCCACATAGTTAAAAAGGATAACAGAATAACATTCGAGCAACATTTAGTGTCTCTTTAAAAGAGTGGTCTAGATTAAGTAATAAATTCAGTGAGGGTGTACTGTGGTTATGTTTACCTCTGACACACGTGGGGTCCTGCTAGTTGCAAGGGACAGTTTGCCTTTGGCCAGGGTTGGGGCCGTGGCCATGGTGTATGTCTCTGTGCTGTGCTTTTGTTTGGAGCACAGTAGAGACAGAACCACCTTAGTGCTGAGCCCCGGCAAGTTGGGGTTGTGAGCGCTGACGCTCCAGGTAGAATAAACTGAGGTGCGGGGGTCCCTCTGGGCAGATGGGTTAGGTTTGACATAGTTCAGGTAGCACCAGTTGACTGAGGTGGAGGTGTGGAGGCTGGGGTATGAAGGGGTGCTTGGTCTCTCAACCCCTTCCTCCACAGCTGGCACCTCTTCCTTTTTTTGACTTGTCTTCTCAGTCGACTCCTTCTCCTCCTCCCCCTCCTTCTCCTTTTCTTCCCTGTTATGTTTCCTTGGTACTTGCTCCTGCTCCCCCTCCTCTTTCACAGTTGTCCCCTCTGCCCTCTCTGGCTGTTTCTTCTCTCCCTCTTCCAGTTTTCTCCCAGTGTCTTTACTTTGTTCCTCCTCTCTTACCTTCTCTTCTACATCCTCCTCCTCCTCCTCCTCCTCCTCCTCCTCTCCTGCCTTATGCTGCTCCCCCTCCTCTTCCTCTTTTACCCTTTTCTGTTGACGCTGAGCCTCTGTGCTGAGTTCCAGACTGGCCGCAGGAGAAAGCATCCGTTTACTTCCTCCAGCCCCCAGTGGACCGTATCCCTCTCCAGAACCTGAGGCCAGCTCGGCAGGCAGGGACAGGGGAAGAATGATGTCTGGAGAAGGGACCTTCAGGTAGGACCTTTGCAGCTTTTCCCGCTCCACCTGGCCCATGATGACCATAGCTGTGCATGAAATGGGTTCCTGTGAGCGGGTGGAGGCCAGGATCTGGGACAGGGTGGTATACATGGCACTGGCATAGGTAGGTATATGGGTCTGTAGGCGCACTGGCACCACAAGGGACACTACTGGTGTAAGTTGTGCCAGGCATGTGGCAATGACCGGCTGTGGGTGGTGGTAGGAGATTCTTACAAGGGATTGGTGGGTAAGTTCAGAAGATATGGAGGGTCTGCTCTCTGTAGTGGGAGGGGAAGGAAGATGTGTGGTAAGTCTTGAAGGAACAGGTAAGTATAGAGCCTGACCAGCTCTAGTCCTGGAAGAGAACTGGAGAGGAACTAAAGCTGGAAGCTGATGGAGTGGTAATCCCAACTGTTCTGCCATGTGGATCTGCGCTGGGTGTATTTGTATATGTGGAGGCCCTGACTGTGAATGTAAGAAGGCTCTGTGGATGATCTGGGTGGACAGTACTTCAGTGATGGCTGTGGTGACAGGGAGTAGCTGGGATAGGGATCCCGGGGTGAATGCTTGCTGGCCTCTGGGCTGCAAAGGGAGCACATCCTGACGGGGAGGGAAGATTTGCGGCTGTAACAGCTGCAAGGCTTTCCCTGTGGCTTCCAGGCTGAACCGGGGGCTTGCCTCGGTTGAATAAAGAGGAGGAAGGATGGCACGGGAAGGACCCGGCTTTGGACTCTCTGCTCTGGACAACTGACTCATGCTGGCCCCCTCCTCCTGCTCAGGTTCCCCTAAGGTGGCATGCTTCACAAGGAGACACTTTCTCCTTTCTTTCCAGGAGGATGTAGACTGCTGAGGCGACAGGGACCCATAGTCAAAGGATTTACTTCTGGTCTCTGAGATCTGCTCTGTTTGCTGGGGGCTGGCTGGGGCCTGCTCTGAGGCTGAGCGCCTCATCTCCTTGTGGCTTTGGTGGTGTTGGTGTGAAACGGTTGGCACCATCAGCATCTGGGAGCTTTGGCTACTGATGGCCCAGATGGCAGGCTCTGATCTTGCTGGGTCCTCAAAAGAAGCGGAAAGGCTTGAAGTGTGTGAGATGTTGCTCTCTTGACTGGGGCTGCGAGACAAAGACACAGACTCAAAGCTAGACTCCCCAGAGGACTGGGCTGCTTCTGCCAGGCGGAGTCTCTTCTTCTTTGGTGGCAGCTTCTCTGCAGGGAGCTGGGCCAGAGTTTGGCTACGCTGAGGCCACTGGAACTCCTCCACTCTCTCTGCCTCCTAGGATAGATAAATAGTTTACTCATTAAATTCTGTATAAATGTATAAATAACTTCCTGTCTAATATAAAAGGACATTGACTTCTCAACTGTTTCTTAGGATATTGAAAAAAAAAAAAAAAAAAAAAATCAATGGATGTTGAACGGCATTCAAGCAAGGCAGTCAATTGTACAAAAACGTGCGAAAATACACACCCAAATACTACGGAATACTAAAAATAAGCATGTACCTTGGAAGAGGATGCTGTCACCGGCGGTGACACAGATGGCATGTCAGCATCAGGCTCCACAGTAACGAGGATCTCTGGCACTTGGATGTTTGGCTGGCGGATGAGGCGAGATGTAGAGGGTGATGGTTTTGGCTCGGGTTGTTGTGTTTGCTGACTCTCTCTGAGGTCTGGTTCTTGACTTTCCATGGATATACTCTCCTGCTTCTCAAAAGAGCTTGTGTGTTGGATGACGGACACGCCCTTCCTGTCCTGCTGCTGCTGCTGTTGTTGTTTTGGCTCAGTCTGTGAAGAAACACCTAGAAACGTACAGCACAAACACAACAAATCTATCATTATATTTTAGTGGTGTGCTGCTTTTGAATGATGACATGACCTGCTCACACAGGATAGGGTAATAATTTTATCTGCTATTGCAGGGATACATAAACAAACCTGAGAGGGCCTGGCTGTGCTCCGGTCTGCTTGGCACTGGAATGAGTCCTGCAGAGCTGCCTGATATGGCTACAGACCCTGGGCTGGGAGGGTCCTCCTCCAGGCTCTCCTCTTTCCTCCTCTTCCTAACAGCCATGGCCAGGGCCCGGAACTTGTAGTGCATCATCATCTGTGGGCGATCCTCCCTGCATGTTTTTCTCACATCCCCACTCTCTTGTTCCAGTTTTTGCTGTCCTGGGCAGATGCCCTTGTGGGCCTCGTAGCCTTCACTATGTTGGAAGCGAGCCCTACATGCTTCACATTCAAACAGGCTGGAAGTCTTTTGCTGCTGCTGCTGCTGTTGCTGCAGCTGCCTGGCTAGTTCAGTGACTCTGACTGAGGAGGAGGAGGAGGAGGAGGTGGGACCGGACTCCTCCAGCATTACCTCAGCTCCCAGCGGGACTTCTATGGCAGGTTGGCGCCTCAGCATACGCTGGGCATGGCCAACCCTCATCTCTGCTACCACTGCTTGCTGTTCATCGAATGACTGGCAGAGACGGTAACCTCTGGGAGACATGGTGCCAGAGGTGGAGGGCTCTCCTTGGCTGGTAGATGATGGCATTGAGTGGCTTCTGAGCAGAGGCACTGATGACAGCTCCTGGGTACCTGCTGGATCTGCCTCAGGATTGTGGAGGTGCCGCAAACCACTGGGTCCAGGGGCTTCTCCTTTGGGATCGAAGGTGTAGGTATCTTTAGGGGCGCTAAATTTAGGTGACTCCATGCTGCTCTTCCTGGACAGAGAGGAGCGACGGGGCTTTACACTGTCAATCTCACTGGTGTCTACTACTGCTTCATTGATAGTGATGAGCTTCGTGATGTGTTCTATTACTTGGGTTTTGGGCACAGCGAAAGGAATGCTCTTTTCCTCCGTTCCTGAGGATGAGGAAAGTGAAGAATGAGGCTGCTGCTGATGAGGACTGCGCTGCTGCCCTCCCAGTCTTCCATATTTCCCTAGAATAATTTCTGCGTAGGTTTTGGCACTGGCACTGGGAGGGCTAACTTGGGACAGGTCAGTGCTGCCTGATCCGGAAAAGTAGCCAGACTCTGTGCTGCCTTTACTGCCCGGGCCTAGAGAAGACGATGAGGTGGAGAGGGAGGACGGAGGGTCATCTGGAGAAGCCATGGGTCCACGTTTCCTTTCACTAAGCCTCAGTGCCAGTCTTTGCTTGACAGCCTGGGAGTCTTCAGGCCTCTGGGTCTCTTCTGGGCCTCCCAGTGCTTCCTTACCACCTTTCCTCGGATGGCCCAACATCTCCTTGGAGGAGGACTTTCTGTGTCGGCCCGTCTCCTCCTCAGACTCAGTGCTTTCTCCCTCTGTGTGTTCTTCAGGGTCTTCTCCAACGCCACTGCCCTCTGGTCCACTCAAACTGGGCTCATCACGACTGGACGCCAGGCCCGCTTTAATGCGATGGGCATGGGACTTGCGGTGCTTGTACAGGTTGCTCTTGGTCTTGAAAGAAAAGCCACAAGGGGCACAAGGGTAGGGTCTTTCTCCGGTATGAGAGCGAATGTGTTTCTGAAGAACGCTTGGCTTGGCACATGGACGGCCACAATAAGTGCACACATATTTCCCTGGTTTTTGGGGTTTTTTCTCCCCTTTTCTGGGTGAGCTGACCCCTTCTTGGCCCTCTTGGCTGGACTGAGATGGGACCCCATGACCATGCTCACCCCGGGTGGAGGAAGTAGAGCGGAGGGATGAAGTTGACGAGGAAGCTGAAGAGAAGAAGCTGCCTCCTGAGGGACCTGGGTTGTCTGATTGCTGCCATGCTACTGCTTGCTGCTGCTGTAACCGAAGCAGAAGGTCAGTGCGTTTGGGCTGGCGATTTTGCAGGCGGCCCAAGGCTCTGTGCACAGGACGAGGATTAGGAGGCTGCTGGGGCTGCTGAGGTGGACAAGATCCTAGTGAGGATTCAGCTGTCACATGCTGCTGCTCTTGCCTTCCAGAGCGCTCCTCATCAGCCGGATGGCTGGGCTCAGCCTCCATAGAGTGGGGAGGAGGCCTCACAGACACGCAAGGAAGGGCTCTCGGAGCCTCATGGGGCTAACCGCATGACAGCAGAGAGGTCAGAGTCAGGGGAACAGACTGAATTGTAAATCAAAACGGAGGGCCTTTCGCAGTGTGGGCCAAAAGTTATTCAAGAGGACCAAGTGAGGCATCATTAAAAGGTGCCCTGGAGCTGCATGGATGCAGGTAAACATGGATCATTTCTCTGTACAAAGCAGCTCTGCTTCTGTCCAGCCTCAGCCATTCTAACAGCCCTCCCAAGGTCTTCTCTCCATCTCCTTTGTTGGTTGTCAAGAGTGTTAGCCGTTCAGCATCTGAATGGGTCTAAAGGAACACAGAGAAAAAACAAGGAAGCACTGAGTCATTAAAGTGGAAACATATTACTACATGTTTTAGATTCTCTAAAAAAGGTTTTGTCACAAAGAGCTATGGCAAAGGGCTGTAAAATATCCCCAAGTTCTCATTTTTTCCTCATCACTCTGCACTAATAGAAACAGAAATACAAAGTTTTTTCTTGATAAAAGAAACAAAAAAAAGATATATAATAAAGAAAGGTCCTGCTCTGCTGACTTCAGCCAACCTCAGGGCTCATTACTGCATACTCAGAAACAGAAAACACACAGGACCTTGTGAAGATGACATAGACTTCTTGAGATCCAGGGTTTTTTGAAAACGGGCCTTTCCCATACAGTCTGGGAAAGAATTACATTGGTAAAGTAGAAAGCAAAAATCATTAGTGTCCATTTATCAAACTCTCTTCAAAAACTGATCCCACATATCTTACTATGATAAACAGGGTTACATTTCTTGGTGTAGTGTTGAATGACGTCATTGTTGTCATGAGAACATTAGCAAGGTAACTGCATCAGCAACATGTTAGTGCTCTCATCTGTCCTGTCTTCAACTCATTACAAATCTATTATGAAATGTTAGGTACAGATAATCTTGTTATTGTAACACTTTGAAAAGTCATTGTGATCATCTAGTGTGTGCCCACATACTGTATAAACACGTGTGGATCTCCATAAAATTGAGATAAAATTAAAAGCTCCATTTCAAATCAAGACTTCCACTCAAAACAGACATATGTGACTCGATTCTGACCCATGACTGGCCAACTCTGCAGGAGTCAGAGCAGCTCAGGGCCAGCCGGGCAACATCCACAGCACAGGCACCAACAGAGGAGACCACAGTGTCAGGGCAAGTAGTCATAACAAATGCTGGGAATATAGCCTATGCTTATCTGATCTGGCACTAAAGCTAAAGGGGGTAGATGGAGGGGAGCTGTTTTTTAGTGGATAAGAGGACTTGACAGCAACGTGGTCTCAGCCTACACCCCTCACACTCTGCTGTTATACAGCCACCAGGGTGCAGTGTTTATGAGGGGGCCAAGACGAAAGTGGTTGCTTGCCTGTTGTGAAAGGGTACTGTGAAACCCTTTATCAAAATCTATTGCAATATTGGCCACTCACACACTGCTAGAAAGCTGTTTTTACGAGTCCAGCTGATCATCATGAAGACTTAGAGACGAGGATGCAATGAAATCTCTTCTTTTATCAAGATGTATGTTCTGTAATATTTCCCACTTACTACAAATCCTGCACTCTCTCTCAACTCGAGACACGGGATTCTTGTACCGCAGCCAATCAAAACATATTCTGGGAATGGATGGGGCCAATCATAACATTTTCACTGAGCAGCCATGCCCAACCGCTGACAGTCCCAGCACAGGCTCATCCACAGTATCAATCATCGTCTGCTCGCAACCCCCCGACTCTGTCAGACTCTGGATATCAGCGCTCACTGAAGGAGGACACCTTGTATGTTCACCTCACAGCTGTGATGGTGTAGACAGCGTGCACCACCTCTGACAGCTCTAGGAACATACCAGGAGAGAAGACAACAAGAGGAGGGGGGGGGGGCTTCTAATACTATGCCCTGCTGCAGAGAGAGAAAATGCATAGATGGGCTATAATATTATTTATCTACATTTGAAGTAGGAGTAAGAGAGAGTGCAGGATGAAGTTAGCCGAGGTGGGGTAGAGAGAAAAGACTGAAGCAGTGATCCAATGGCTGAATAAACAGGCCCAGCAGAAGACTGCAGCTCAAGGTGCCAATGGTGGCAAGGCAGCAGTGACAGTTTTTTTTTTTTTTTTTTAATGAGCCACACTTGCTCTCTCCATATGTCTAAGAAAAAACTCTGCACAGTCAGCCTTCATTAGAGCCAGTTTACAGTGGGAAAAAAAGGAAAGAGAATCACTCTTCCTCTCGGAAACAACTTGACATATTCCCGGCTCCATCTCCACATTCCTCCACATCTGTTCGGGGCCGATCATCTGTTTAGTGTGTGTTTCCCCCGAGCAGACCAGCGCTTTGATTACAGCAGACTTATACCATCACCACTCAGCAATTAGGCAGCATAACAAACTGAATCAACACCATTAAAATTCACTTCTCTGTTTTCAGCTGTCTGTCTTCCACCTTCTCAGCTGTACAGGAAGACTTTTGTATGTGGTGGCAGCTAAAGACTTCTCTGTCGTGAGCTGTTGAGCCAGAGAGACACACATTACTCTGCAGAGTTACGTGTGGAAAAGTTAGATCAGGAGGGAATGGAGTTTACAGAAGAGAAACTTCAGATCCTGTCTGAAGAGTGTTGTTCCTCACACACTTGAATTTTAGAGAGAAAAGCGACATGACAATAAAAACTGTAGATAAAAGACGAGTAGGTGTGGGTAAAGATGGGTAAAAAGCGAGTGGGGTCTGGCTGTTGAAGAAGGATGATGCTGTGCATAGAAAACAGAAGGACTGAGCAGGAAGGAAAGCACAAAGAGCAAGACAAATTGTCCTCCTCAGCCCCTCTGTAATAAATGTCTTTGTTCATGTAGTTGGTTATCAGAGTGTAAGTTTAATGATCTCTGGCATAGCTGCTGATGCAGCCCTTAAACAGGGCGATTAGAAGGTTTTAAGGTTGAGGGAGAGCACTGCTTACATTATTCATGGCAGTCTAGACTGCCAGCTCTGAGCGGGGAAACACACAGTCAGGGCCTTGCCAGGAAGATGAGGGAAAGGAATGCCAGAGTCTAGCCTACATTAAGCCAAAACACACACACGCACACCCTACAGCACACATACAGTGTACAGTACTACTCTCCCCAGAGCAATATCCACCAACACACAGCAGCCAAATCCACTCTGACAGCCCTGACCAGCCAATCAGCTGCAGTGCCCTGAGGTGACCCACCCTGGTTCCACTCAGCCGATCCTCCTGCTGTTTGACGAGGGGTTTTCCTTTCTCATCATCCGCATTCCACGAGGGATGACTTGTTATCAGTGGTGCATATCACATAAAGCGCTTCAATGCACGATGGGCTTAAATACACACCTCCAGGAATCAGTTGCTTACAAGTGAACATTATAAGACCTTGGGTGATACACACAGGTTATGTAAATGAATCTAGCCTTATCGAAGAGGGCGTTCTTCACCCTGCTCTATTTTTAGACATAGGTGTGAGCAGGAAGCCACTGATGCAGCTGTTATATGGTGTTATGTTGTTTTTGATGGGAGGTGTCAGATCAAAACCACAAAGACACCCCCCCACCCAC
>NW_019525162.1:1266481-1332213 GCF_002814215.2 Seriola lalandi dorsalis | reverse complement strand
GTCGTCCACCTCCAGTCAGCCTTGGACCAATGTATGATAATTCACACAACAGTCTCATGGTGTATGCAGTGATTTGTTGTGTGAACTACTTTCTGGTGTCTGTGCCTAAAATGTGATTAACAACAGGTCCATGGAGAGAAGAAGACAGGATGAGTGAGGAATGGAGTGTGTGTGTGTGTGAACATGCAAGGGGGCTCTGTCAGCAGAAACAGGCACTGATGCAAGTACCCAAGGGAGCCCTGACACACGTTAGAGCTCACACTCCATCTCCTTCTCTCACACACACACACACACACGCACGCACGCACGCACACACGCATGCACGCACATACGCACGCACGCACACAGTCTCCTTCTCCATCATCTTGGCTGTGTCTATTAAGCCCAGCCGTTATACTTCTAAAAGTGTAAATTCCATAAAACAAACATTTAGCTCAGCTCCTGCTCAATAAGTAGCACAGGAGCTTTGCAGCAGTTTTACAGTTGAAACTTCATTATCATGCACAGGAGAGTGTGGCCGGCAGAGTTAGCGTTCATTTCCTCATCAATACCCAGACGTATTCATGCAGCTGGTAATGACGGATAAAAAATATGGGCTAAACATTAAATTAGCTTGTGCCCTGAGAACAGATAAACCCTCTTAAGTGCTTTTTAAAAAATCTGCTGTCATACTGTACCCCCCCACCCCCCACCCCAAACACACAGACATCTCTCCCTCCCCATTCTCTCTTACTGGCGGTAGCCTGGTGCAAGTTCCCATGGAAACCAGCCTACTCTGAGCAACGGCAGATGGAGAGGGAGCTGGAGGTCTAAATTTATCTCCCAGCATCCTCTCTGACTACAGACGCACACTGGCAGCAGGAAGTGAAGAGGGGAAATGCTTGGCGTCTGCATGCATCCATTGACAGGCTGGCATGACCCTTGACATCTAACCCCCTTTGAGTGACAACGGGTGTTGATGTCACAGCAGATGAATACATACAGTGCTGCCTGCGACAGCTTGAACTGCAACAGCAGTACAACATTTGATACTGTAGAAGAGGCTTTAAGGCATTCTCAAAGTATACGGTACATGGAAAGTTAACAGTCTTGCCTGTGCGAGCACCAACAGAGCTGTCAATCAAACTCAGGCCCCAAATCCTAGACAGCAACATTAACCAATCACAGAACCATGGGGAGAAACTGTTTGGTTTGGTAAATGACTGAAAAAAGAAATCCAGACAGCAGTACAAGACGCTAGATAGAGCATAAAACCTCAGAGGCCAAGACTCACACTCACCCAGGAATATCACTGCTGTCAGTAGTATGCCGCGCGCCAAGGAGGACGCCGTCTGAAAAAACACTACATACCAGAGCTCTCACTCACTCTCTCTCAGCTCTGTGCAGGATGCATCGGGATCGCTGTACCTCTGAGGTGAGACGGTGTAGAGAAGGATTTCACAGGGCTTTGATAAGATTGGCAGTTCACAAGCATCGCAGTGTTCACTTTGATTAAACACAAGCCAGTGCACTGCAGGTCAATAACCGGCCTTTAAATCAAACACGAGTGGCATGGCAGAGCAGGTTTAATGCACACCTCGGCGGCAGGAGAAGATTGTACTCGCAGTTTTTAATAATACCCCTGGCAGCGGACAATCTGCCCCTTTAGTGACATAATCAACCGAAAAAACAAAACTGACCACAGCTTCGACTAAATTACAGGTTGCCAGGTTTCTGTGTCCAGGAACTTCACAGATGGAAATGATCTGTTTTGTGATCACTTAGTTAGACAGCACAAAATTTCTCTCAGAGGACTTTACCTGTGATTGGAGAGGAACTCTAGCCTCAGACCCTCAAGTCCAATAAGAGACAAATACCACTAATTCTCCATAAACTCTGAGGGATCCAACTTCCAGGAAAGATATGCAATAGGTGTCATATACACAGTCTTTAAATGTCCATACAGTTCAGTGATACCCTCTGAGATGCTAAAACATCTCAGGTATGTTGTCCTTAAACCAGTGACAAAGAGTCTTTGACACTGACATAAGAGACAAACTTAAAGCCTTTAATTAACAAAATACTCCTCTGGGTGCTAAGGTACTAGATTACAATGTACCAAATGGCAACTTTTGCAATAAAAATAAATCAAATGTATACACACTTCCCAACAACTAGGACACAGTTGCAATAACTACATGACTAATTCGCTTTACCTGACAAGTAAAGTAATAATAAGGAGGGAAAGAGAAGGGGAAGAAGATTGAGGGGCGAGAAGAACGCAGAGAGAGGAAGACAGAAAGTGAGGGGAGGGAGGTGCAGAGGGAGGGAGAGAAACAGACAGAGTTTAGATTACCTGACAGAGCAGTCTGGTCTTCCCCCTCAGAGACGCTTCACAGGCACTGTGAGACAAGTAGGGAGAGCCAGAGAGTGAGAGCGGATATGACTGTTTGAGTGGGTGTGTTGCCGAGAGAGAGTGAGACAGAGAGAGAGAGAGAGAGAGAGAGAGAGAGAGAGAGAGAGAGAGAGAGGCTGGGGGTGAGGCAAAAAAAGGAATGATGGAGAGAGAGGGAGAGAGGAAGACACTAAATGAATGTTTCCACTGTGCAAATGTAAGGGGAGGAGGAGTAAGATGTGTTAGCTGGAAGACACTAAAAACTGACTCATAATCTCGTAGCGTAAGTAACATCTTGAAAAAAAAAACAACAACCCATCATCGTCTCTTAAACCAAAGTTACATCATCAGTTGCTATATTTCTTATTGCCAATGCAATCAAAGTGCATGACAAACCAGGACAGTGAAACCAAAGACATGCACCTACACATTCAGGAAGGGCAACGTCTGCTGCTGCTTCTTTAACTCGCACACATTCAGTGGCGGTGGCACATTGCCGATAGATAGGATTACAAACAGGTCTTACACGGGGCTTTCCCGTGCAACACAGAACCCTGCAGGCGATACCTTGCAATTATCACCTCCTTATCAGCAAACTTGTCTCATTGTAGTGGTGCTTGAAGGGGGAAAATGAAATCCTCTATGAATATGTCTCTTTACGTACACCTTCCAGTTCCAGCCAGAGTGCCACTGTGCTGCATCTGTAAATGAATTCCAGATTGGCATCCATTCAAGCAAGCCCCCGCATTACGCAGAACTCAGGCTAGGCCTATCAGCAGTACAACACGAGAGAGAGGGAGAGAAAGAGAAAGAGAAAGAGAGAATTGAGAATGAACGGAGGTCCTGCTGTTCCATAGAGCTTTGCCTCACTGGCAGAGCACAGGAAGTGTGAGTCACACACTCTAAAATAAACACACTCACACAGTGACGAGCCGGCACATAGAATGAGCGGATGGCTGGGCTACTGATCAGAAGGCAGGCAGAGGGAACATGGATCCTCACAGGCCAGCGACACGTGGTGGCCTGCTGGGACTCACAGCCAGATGACAGGATGAAAAGGAAAAGATGGTCCTCTCTGTCTCTAACTGCTTTTTCTTTTTTCAACCTCCTCTATTATACACCTGCTTATTTACTCTCTATCAAATCTCTCATTTTTGTTTACCTCTCCTCTTCTTATGTATTGTTCCTATATTGTCCCGATGTCCCCCTATTCTCTCGCCTCTGCTCTGTGTTTCCTCTCTTATTTTATTTGGTTCCAGTCAATAGGAGTGTTGTTCACGACTTGGTGATTACCCCTGGCTCCGTGCGCCTGCTGGCTGACTGCTGCAGGGGACTGTGCTGGCCTGATGCTGGGCTACTCTCACAGGCTGCTGGCTTCACTGGCCGAGGCACTGTATTGTGTCTGCCTGAATGTGCTCATTGTCACCCTTTACAGCACACACCTTCTATACTGTACTTCCCTGTGAGGGACCTTCACCCATCCGTCATCCCTTTGTCCTCTGTTCCTCAGACTGAGGGGTTCTGACGGGAAGGTGGTGGGGGGAGCAGAGGCTTGGGAACAAAACTGCCACTGTGGCGATGATTGACAGGAAAGTTGCTCTACACAGACGTAACGATTAGCAAGGCCGGAGAAAGGGCTGCAGACTCACAGTCTGGTTAGAAGCTAGAGAGAGATACGAGGTGTTAAGTTGAACAGCCTTGCAAGCAAAAACAGAGAGGATATTATTTTTGAAGACTTTGATCAAAATAGGAAAATAGGAAATGCAACAATTGTGATGGTGTGAAGGCAAGCTTTCATGATGCTATAATAACTGGTAACCATATGCTACTCACTGGCCCCAAGCATGTCAAGCTCACATTATGCAAAGCTGTTCTCATTTACAGTAAATGAAAACAAGGGCTCCCCTGTGGTATGGTCTCATGAGGCAATTTCATGTATATAACACACACCTACATACAAAATATAATGCAGAGGCAAGCAACACCTAAAATGCAAACATCATGCTTTATAAGAAACTTCATGTTGTTCTGGAACAGCCACAGACTATAATTTAGACCAAATGAGTGGTTTGCGCCTTTTTACAGACAACCATACAGATGACATATTTTTGGACTTTCATCCCATAAACTGCAGACACAGGCAGTAAAATTGGCAAATATGGGAGTATTCAGAGAAGGTTCCCTCTGTTCTAAGGGGAAGATTATTTCAGACGTGTGGTCTTGTAAACTGACCCCCCTCTGTCCAAATGACTGTGGCATTATGATAGAAACAAGATCCATTTAAAAAGGGGAGCCCACCTAGTGTATAAAAGCCACTGTGGCTCATTGCTGCTCTACCTGTTTGCATTTATCTGGAAAAAAAGACTGGGGGCAAAGAAGACATCCATCTAACAAAGTGGGCTGAGTCTTCTGGGACCAGCATGTCAAACCACTAAATCCAGTCATTACTCGGGTAAATGTAACTGGATCATCACTTCTTTAGCGCAATCCACCTCAAAATAAAACTTACATAAAACTTAAACACATCTTATCCTGTGACATAGAGTTTAACCCCTCCTAAGGTGCAGCTTCAACACTGGTTTTGATTAAAGACCATGAGAAGTGGAACATCTGTTGATGGACTTGACTGGCTGGCACCGGTAAAGTGTCCACACACTAAAGAGTGTGTGTTATTAGGCAGGGAAGTGATCATTGTGCATTTAATGTCATATACTGTATACTGTAGAGCTGAGGAATGACTAAATATTTTTGATACTGGTGCTGATGTGATACCTGTGCTCCAATACTGATACGAAAACAGTTTTTGAAGACTTTAAACTTTTGTACCTTGTTTTTAGTCATGGGGCGGCAGTGCCGGTTAGGTGGTCTACTACTATCGAGTGGATTTACATGAAATGTGGTACACACATTTCATCTAGCTCCAGCATTAGGTAAGCATTTCAATTCATGGTCACTTGAAAATGATGCATAATGGCATTCCCATCAGCCTCAACTGCACACTGGGTTTACTGCTGATTAGCAAATGCTGCTAATGCTAAAGATCATACCTGCTTAACATCAACATGTTAGCACTGTCATTACAAGTAAGTTGCCCTGCTGATGTTATTTAGCTCAAAGCACCGCCGTGCTTATAAGAATAATCCTATAACATTGTCAGACTCACATTGAACAGTTTTAAAAAAAAAATCAATTTTCAAAATCGATGCAGAACCAGAGATATCATCGTTTTTATTCAACTCATTATTCTTCCTTGTAAAAACCTAGCACCTACATGCCCACAATGCAAAGTGACTACCAACAGTTTGGAGATACTCATGCTAGTGGCGACTAATGTAGCCTTGAGTTAACATAGGTTTGAGCTGCTAGCCTCAAGCAGATATGAGCAGCAGGCTACAGGTCTGGCAACTTCACACCTTTCTAAGACTAAGATTTTCCTTTTCAGAGTTGTAGTCCTCAGTCCCAGCTGGTACTCACTAAAGTGACATCACTTGTAGCGGTAGGCTCTATAGTCACAAAAGGCCTTAAACAGTTTGCTTTTTATTACTCCCCAAGACTGGAAAACAGACTGTGATGTGGTAAATCGGTGGAGGATCCCTTTAGCCTAGAGCTGCTAGTGCAGGCTTCAAAATAACAAAATATTCCAATTTTGAGTTTAATGCGTTAAACTAGCTGAACACACGAGAACTTCTCCTGGATAAAATTAAGTTTAAAATGAAGTGATGGATTCAATCGGGAAATAGCTGATCAAAGACAATTCAGTTGGTACTCAATAGTATTGAGGTCCAACAACCAGGTCTAGCAGTGTGTCAGCATATACCCAATGTAGCAAAATAAACAAGAACTTTGTCTATCTATTGTCACATACACAGATACAATACAGCTGGTGCAGCGCGATCTTAGACATGCAACCAACCAGCCAGCTAATGGAGTCGAGCATGCTAGTCTTTTGTTAATGCCAATCGATTTGTATCCTCAGCAGATGTGATATCTGATCCTGTAAAACACTGAAAGACTGACCACCCTCTGTTTCACTCAGCATCTTTTTTTCTTTTTTTTTTTAATCTTGAGGGGCTTCTCTGCCTCTCTTTTTTCTATTCCATTCTTTTTCTCTGAGACACACAGAAATGCACTATTCCTTCTTCGCAACCACTCTCTCCCCATTTAGTTCTCAATTTCAGCCTTGCAACACACTCTCATTATCTTTTCCTTTTCCATGGTGCTGAAGCATTAATAAGCGCCACTGTCTTTATATGCGGCAAAGTAAACGTCATGTATATTATGAGGAAGGCTACCAGGAAATCATGTCTCCAGGGTTGCTCTGGGTAGTGATTATGGAAAGTAACCCGCGCCTGAATAAAGTCCCCGATTGGTAAGTGATACCATATATAGAGCTGATATATCATTAGCAATTTGCAACAGTAGTGTAAACCCAGCTATTATAGTTATACAGTATTAGTATCTTCTGAGTTTTAGTTTAGGTTAGGTTTGATTCCCTGTGTCAAAGGCAAAATGTTCCTGTGACATGACAAATAAATGAGGGACAGCAACAGTGAAAAAAGACTCTGAGGCCTCGAGATTTACTGTAACAGAAGTGAAACAGATACTGAGTGCCCGTCAAAGAAATTTCATCTGCCTTTGGACAGCTCAACACCAAATATCAAAACACAGCACAAGTGGTGTGAAAATGAAATAAAAGAGTGACAAAGCATAGGGGATGGGGGCTGACAGGGGGTATATATAGAAAGAGGAACTGACATTTTCAAAAGCTGTCCTCCCTGTGCCCACAAGTTTCACTGATGCGTGGATGTCAAGATCACAGTGCAAATTCTCCCACGCAGCTTACTGTACCCTTCGTTCACACTCGACTGCTTCATATCTGCTCTCTCAGTCGTGGTGCAACTGAAAAGAATGGGCTTGAGGCAAACCTGTGATAAGATGGACGTCTTAAGGTAACTGACTGGAGAGGGGACAAACACACATCTCACTGGTAATCAATATATCTGATGAAAAATCCCCTTTGTTTGCACCTTTCATTAAGTAAATGAATGCTGGGACCTAAGTTTTATTTTACTTTTTGGTACATTAAAGTTCAAAAGATTAAAGAAGGTTTGTTACATCCAACGATGAACTCTTCAACTTTCTCACATGCAGAATTAAAAAAAATCTGCTTCTACATGCTGGGCAATGACAACTGTCTTTTGTTAGTGCAGTTATTTCTATTTCTGCTGAAGTTATCTGTTTTTCTATGAAGTCACCCATGTGGATTTCTCCCCAGTGAAAGGAAAGCCTGCGCTAGTTCCTCTTTCTGCAGCTGCTGTACTGCATCCTGTGTGAAGCTGCAGCAGGTACAATGAGCGCTGCTGTAGCACTATACACGACCCGGTGCCATGCCTTATCTGCACATCTCAGTAACCTGTGACTATGTTAATCTGAGCTGTTAAGTTGGAGCTGCTGGTGCTTTTAGTGCTGCCTGCACAAACACAGACACGGGGAAGAGTCAACAGGTGGAAGCTTGGCCTGAGTGTGTTCAAACACGAGGACCAGGCCGCAGAATGTATCAACACGGCCCCCGGCCCCCCTCCCTCTCCCTCTCCCTCTCCCGGCCTGGCAGAGGGGCACCCTTCTGATCAGGGAGTTTACTCAAAGCCAGGCCAGTCCAAGTAATTGCTACCCGCAGTGACAAACAACTCCATTCAGCCTAAGTGTCGGTTTACAGTTTACTCTCCCTCCTCTGCTGTGAGCCCCCGCTGCCCATTCTGCCCGGTGCCACGCTGCCTTTGTGGCCTGTCAGCGGAGACTTTCTTCTCCATCAACGCCTCGTCAGCCGACCTTCAAACCCAACGCATGTATACAAATGCCATGTGCCTTAACCCGCCGTCTGTTTGTGCGTTTGTTTCTCTGCAAGTGGAGGTGTGAGTGTGAGCGCATGTGATCAGGAGAGAGAGAGCGAGACAGAGAATTACAAGACAGAGGAGAAAAACAGTGTGTGCAAATGCGTAGGAGAGAGACAGAGACATAGAGAGGGACAGCTCTTGTATATAGTTATCCTCAGTACACAGCTCCGACCTACGGGAGTGACTCTATCTGCCATCTCAGACAATCTTATAAAAGGCCATCAAATGTGTGTGCGGTGTGCAGCCTCTATATCTTGAGACTGCAGCTCAGGGGCTGAATGAGACAGCTCATCAATCACACCGACAATCAAGTGCAGCTAAAACAGTGCCTTCATAAATCTGTGTGCATGTGAGGAGCTGTGAAATGCTGAATCTACAGAATGCATGAATATACTCTATGTCAACAATAAATTGCACTGCATGCATATACTGTAGGTATAAGTAGAGATGGATCTGGTTCTTCATTTTTGTTGCTGTACTTCATATCCAAAACCAATCCCTCAACCCCCTGAACCTGAATGTTCCCAACATTTCCTCTGAGGACACCCTCAGTGGGTTGGTTCAGTTAACACAGAACATATTTCTTCACTGATCTCTTGCAGTGTCTGGTCCTGCTTATAGTTTTGGCTTAATTGGTCCATGGTTTTGGAACCTGGGATTTTTGCCTCCAAACCAAATTAATGGAGGTGAATCGTATTTCCAGAAAAAAAAAAAAAGTTTTATGTGAGCTTTTTTTTTTTTTTTTTTTTTTAAGTTTGCCAGTGTCACATACAGTATACATTCTTTATCTGCTTATTTCTGCACCTCACTGAACCTGAAGACACACAGATTTAGGGAAATATTAAAATCAATTATGCCATGTTTGAAATGGCCAAACCATTGCATTGAATTCATCATGACATCTTTGGGAATCTTCGATTTTCACCACAGCAAATAAAGTACTGTCAGGTGTGTTGGTAATGATGGATCCACCAAAGGTTTAATGAGAACATAATAGATCATTGTGCAGCATTCAGTGCGCTCATCTTATTTTTACAGTAACAGTTGTCAACAACAGAGAGCTAAAGGAACAGAGCCTTACTGTACTGTAAACACGAGGTTGAGAAGGATTAAGTTGTCGAAACGAGTGTCAATACCTGCACGCTGCTTAGTAACAAAGCACCAGGGAACAAGCAAACATATGCTGGCGTCCAGGTTCTTTACCACAACTCTTACTGCAAGGAAAAGAGATTTGTTGTAAGAAGAGGCTATCCGCTATGACAAGTCCTGTAAGTCAAACACAGCTCTCTCTACTGCAAACCAACTGGCCCACTTTGCGTTACAAGAGAGACAGAAATGTGTCACTTGCTGTACTCATTGTTGCTGGGAGGTATGGTCTACTCTGGCCACGAGGGAAGGCCACACACAGCCACACCGTCTGGTTCCAGGGTACGGTAGCAAACTCGAGTTCCTGCAAACACACACTGCTTCTGAATGAATTCAAATCATAGTGTGCGTATACAGTATATAACAGACACCTTGTAGATGCACATTTTTCTCTCCCCTGACCACCCAGACCGTTCAAATTGCTCTGGAAGGTAACAGAGCCCCGAGGTCACGTGACCAGCGTTAGGGGAATTAGCAGTGCATTCCTCCAGCTGTCATCACCTCTTAAAAGATCTGGTTAGGGAGAAACCTGACTCCAAAAGCCGGCTCGCCACTCACTCTCATCCCTCCTCTCCCACCATCCCACTTGTCTTCTGAGCCGCATACCCCTGCCTGTGTGAGCCTGATCATTTGAATACAAAGCAGAGAAACAAAAGAAGTCCTTAAAATAGAGATGCTGTGGCTTTCAAAGAAGCACACTGCAGAGACAGAACGAGACAGAAAAAAAAGGAGAGCGACAGAAGGAGGAGAAAGACAGCAAGATGAGCAGCCTTATGGCAAGAAAGTGAGACACTGTATTGATGTGGGATAGGTGGCTGGATACATTGATTTCCTGTTAGTTCTTGCCTGGTTACGTACGGCTGACTTGTCATCCAATACAGGTTGAAGCGCTGTTCCTGAACATGCCCTAAGCTGGGATTCACTGTCTTCTCGGATCATTATGTTACCTCAGAGAATGTTTCCCCACTGGGAATGTATACTGTAAGAGCTTTCTGTCATGCCAGGTTACTAGATAACACCGCAATCTCAGTGTAACCTCAGGTACATGATTTGCTCACTTCAGGACTGCAGATTGGGTATCAAGCAGTTGCATGATGAATTGGCCATTATCGGGGAGAAAGCTCCAATTATCAGTTCTGATTGGGCGATACCTGTACGCTGTAAAATATCCCATAAAGTGCACACCTGAAACCACACGCTGATTAATTTAATATTACGCTGACTACATGTCTCCACAGTCTCAAGGAGGCACTTGAGGGCGGCTTATCAATCAGGGTTATTGGCTAAAGAACAGAATTTTTAATTATTATTTCATGAATGAGATGCCTCACATAGCACTTTGCCCTGGTTTTAGAAAAACAAAACCATCAGGCATGACGCAAAGCCCAGCCTCTCATGTCTAATTGTCTAAATGCAGGCGGTCACAGCAGGATGTGCAGCGAAAAGGCGAAACACACCAACATGACTGACAGAGAGGCAGGTAACCGAGTTTCTGTGGAGAATTACACTGGAAAGAAAAACCAATGGGCTCAACACCGTTTGGTTTCGCACAAGAAGATGATGTTGAACGACCAAATTCAATGCAGGATCTATTTAAAACTGAAAACTTGCACATAGCCAGAGTATATGTAACATCAATCTGGGTTTTATGTACTGACATGTTTTTTTTTTTTTTTTTTCCCTTCTCTGCGGGTGAGCATTTGTACCACAGAGATATTCAGCGCAGGAACATCCTTTTATGCATCCCAGGGCAAGTTTTCTGACACAGTTTCATTTTTTTGATGTCATTTCAATAGTTTTCATGCTTTGAATTCACTACCTCTGTGGTCATCAGGGTCCAATTCACCCTGCACCAGCTGATTCAGCTGTGCCTGAAGAGTGCACCTCTTGTATAGATCTCAGTCAAAACACAATACAAATTCTCCAAATTGACAAAATGTGAATTTGTCATAGTTTTGAATTGGAGCCAGCTTTCATATCACCATGTCGAAAAGTATATTTTTTATTCACCAAATAGCATGTACAACTGCACAACTCACTGCGTGATGTGAGTAACTTCACTTTTATTGAGTCACTTTTTTTGAGACAAAATGCCAGATTTTTTTGCCCTGCTAATGTAACAGTAAACTGAGGGGTGCTGAAACCAAGTTTGCCCAAGTAATAATATTGTGATGTAGGAGACCACAGTAAAAAAAAAAAAAAAAGGGTGGTGGTTCATGAATCAAGTCAGTATGACTTTGCATTCTGACTGTACATTCACTGATATGATCAACAAGTCATTAAAGTTCATTTCCTAGACAGCTGAACAATAAGAGAAACCTTGATGGTGCTCGTGGTTAACAAGCTTGTCAGGTGACTTTTTGTGGTCAGCAGCCACGGATTCAAACTAGTTAGGTTATTCAGTTTCTCTAAGCAATCACAAAAATATAAAGTTGATTACAGTCAATAAAAACTTTTCAGTTCTCCACAACTTTTTTGAGAAAATAACGCTCAGAGAACAGCTGTATTCAAAGTGGGGGGTTGACGGTATGATTGTAAATAATTGGTTTTCAGTGAATGTTTAATTAATAAGGGCTAATTAGAGCTTTCAGTATAGCTTAACTTAAATATGATTTACCATTATGAAAATGACAAAAAAAAAAAACAGCAAAACAATATAAAGTATGAGTTTGCTGTTGATGTTGCTCATTGTACAAACAGATTAAATGAATACAGCAAGTTCTTAAGCAAAACGCACAAACAGCTTCCTAACATTTCAACAGATTTCTCTGGAACAGTAGAAATGTGTTTATAGATCATTTAAAGAGCAGATGAGGAAGTCATAAGCCTGAACCCACAAAATTTAAACAAATGGCAAGACGTGCCCTCCAGTGAGCTGCTAAACTAAGATAGGAAATCTAATCTACAGACCAATAAAATCTAATCTGGGGACTGGTGAGTAGGATAACTTTCACTGTTGAAGCAGTCTTGACTATGAATTGTAGAAAACTCAAACTGTGCATACCTCAAAGTTAAGCAGCATCTGAACAATTGCAACAAAGTGAAAGAGGTATGATAGAGAGCGAGCTCCACAGCTGAGTTTCGTGATTAAGAGGATGGAGAGGAGGACTGATTCAGTGAGAACAATCACTGTATTTTATGATTTTATGGCACACATATGCATACATGCACACACACTGGCACCTAGTAGAAACACAAACTGTCACAAAAACAAGCAAAATCACATTAGACGGGTCTTGGCAGACTCGCTCTCGCCAGCCCACAGTTTTCATTTTGCTCGTTGTGGTCTGGCAAGACTCAACAGACGTTTGGTTGCAAGAGACGTCATTTCACGTAGGCTGTAGAAAGGATGATTGACAGGTCATCAACATAAACCCTCCCTCAGTTTGGCTGGCTATATTCTGGGTTTGTTGAGTTCGTTGGTCTGTCTAAAATTATAGGCTATAGATATGAAAAAAAAAAAAAGCTTTAAACTTGCTAGTGTTTAGTAGCTACAACAGAAAGTATGTGACTAGATCATGAGATAAATTTCAAAAAGAGGAAGTTAATAAAGTAAAAATATTTATTGTCATCCAAATAAAGTAATATTTTCTCACTATGCTGCGGCTATGTGAGGCTGTGGGGACAGCAGTTGTTTGAGCTAAATGCTAACACCAGCATACTAACATGGTGACGTTTAGCAGGTATCATTTACCATGTTCACCACCATAATTTAGCCTGTTAATGTGGTAATATTTGTTAATTACAACTTTACACAAAGTTAAGTTGAGGTTGATGAGGATTTCATTGGTTTGACAAGTATTTGGTCATAAACCTGAGTATTCAACAAATTTGAAATTTTGTCTTGATGGAGCTAGATGAGCAATCATGGGATCACTTAAGTCATTAATATCCACCCTCCAGGGACCATGACTAACTGTAGCAAACCTCACAGTTATCCGACCTGTTACGATGTTAAGATGTCAACCTCATGATGGCGCTAGATGAAAAGTCAGGGAAAATTTCATGGCAATACATCCAATAGAGATATTTCACTCCGGAGCAAAGTGATGGGCCAACAGAATCACATTGCCATGGCTCAGAAAGGGCTGACATTAGGTAGAGGATAAAACAAATACATAGATAAATAGCACGCTGAGACTAAAGGCCTAGTCTGGATTCAGAAGGATAACATTTTCATAAATCTTTATACGGGCTTGTTTGAAGACACACAGACTTAAGGAGTGAAGACTTGGCTGATGAGAGGCAGAATACAATATAACACACTGCTCACCATGAAAAACTGCACTGACGATAATCTGATAACACTGTAGTTACACAGAAAAGCAATAAACAGTGCATTACATAGACTGATGGGATGAAACAGTGATACTCTCTGCAAAGTAAACTGCATCTTCTGAGTTTTGCGGTGGCACTCGAGCAAGAAGAGAAACAAATGTTAAAACAGAAAGTCAGGGGGAAAGCTACTGTAGCTTTCCATCGTTGCAGGCTCTCAACCTGGTCACTGACAAACAACAGCCAACCTATGACTTCTGTTTCCGTGATGCCAATAACAACATGACCAATGATGCAAGTAATAAAACACAACTATGACCAATGAAAGACAGACTGTTGCTGGCCTAGCAACAGGGACAACTCGCTCTCACAAGACCATAGAGACCATCCATCTCACAGGCTGACAAAGAAACATTATTCTTCCATTCTGACGAAAAAAAAAAAATCCCATGGAATCCAGCTCAAGGCATTAATTCATGATTTACAATCTTGCTCGTTACATTGCTTGTAATAAAGACAATTTTGCAATCGTAATAACACACAGGGCATCTTTCTTTCCTTTTTTTTTACCACTGCTGGAAAAAGCTGTGTGTCTCATGCTCTTTTGCTCAAAGACAAATTGATTTCTCCACTCTACACCCTCCACCCCTCCTTCTCGTTTCTCCAAAACTCTCACTAGGGTTTCTCCTGATCTCCCTCTTCTGTGTAATTTAGGCACTCCCACAGTAATGGACACCCTACTCAGGGGCAGTGAGTGGGAACCCGGCCCCGCTGCTCCAACGACTGTACTCACAAAGAATCCCAATCAGCCTTTCACATCGCTACCCACATACTACTACAGCTCGGAGGCTCTTTTTGGTAGTGAGGCAGAGAAAGAGAGAGAGAAAGAGAGAGAGAGAGAGAGAGAGAGGCTCCTGGAGAACAAGGAGAACAGGCGCCTGTCTCCTCGGCTGGTCACATGCTACCAGCTGTGCAGCTCCTGGTCTCCCTATGGGAGTGGATGGCATCCAGCCTTCAGCCAGGGATACACCATGTGCCCACCACTACCCCCCCCCCCCCCCCCCCCTCAGGCTTGTCACTGTCCGTTGCAACCTGTCAATCTGCTGACCCCAGCAAGGGGAAGGGGTTTCCTCAGGTTCTCCTCAGCGCAGTGCCATTAAGCATATTAGAGTGTTGATGAAAAATGAAAGTCTGTAGTGACTTAGCCGGGGTTGCTCCCTTGCACTGTGCTGACAGTGCAAAGCTGGGGGGGGGGGGGGGGGGGGGGGGACTACCTGGGTGCAAACATTGGGACTGCTGACTGTCTGAGGTTGTTGAGGACAGCAGGATTACATAATAGAAAACACTAACACATCCGACTGAGGAAGAGCTTCTTACAGCATTGTCTGTCCTTCTCACCGCAACATATGCGCCCATGCCTTACTCGTCGTCAAAGCTATAGTGTTGCTAATGGCTGCAAATCAAATTCCGAAATAACATTTACATCATCCAAATATCCAATTCATTTTAGCTTTAATGCTATGGGTCTCTAGCCCAATATGTTCTGGCATATGGTGTAGGTCACATGACCCTGCACGGGATAAACGGGTACAGAATACAGAATGATTGATGTGATGGACCTTGACATGCTAACCTCAACTACTGCCTCTTTCCTCAATCATCCCACCACATCCATCCTTTCTCCCTCAAGAGGTGATGAAAACCTTGGTTTTAACATCCAACAGCAAAGGATAAATATGCGGCCCTATGACGAACAGCACATGCTTTTTTTTTTTTTTTTTCATCATCTGTTTATTTTCTCAATTACGCTGGGTGAGTCTGTGTCAGCAGCTTTGGGGTTTTGCTCTGGCAAAAGCAGAAAGGGAGGGAAGGAGGGGAGGATCTTTTTCGTGGGGTGCAGAAGTTTCTAGAGGAAGCAATGGCACAGATGATGCCTGTGGGTGAATGCCAATGGAAAACCGGCCTGTGCGATCATTGTGATAAGTGAGAGAGAAATGTTGAAGCTACTGTGGGACAGAGCATCCGCAATATCAAACTGTTTTCTCCTCCTTCCATCCACAAATTCACTAACAGAGCGATTGATGCTGAGCAGCATCGTCACCTGACCATTCATCTTCAGACGGTAATCCACCATGACAGTGTGACAAATGTGACATGAGATTACTTCACTAAAGCTGCAGTGCATTGTGGAGCTTGAGCCTGCCTAAGATGATTCACCTACTGTCACGCCTTTTGTTTGACTATGAGGCTGCTGGATCAACTCAACAGTCTCATCAAGGATTATTAGGGGTTTCAGACAGACACCCAAATAAGCATAGAGGGTTTTGTCCTTGAACCCAGAGTCAGCAGAAACCGATCTTAGAGTGACAATAAAATAAGTACCACAGGAGTGCAACCGGTTTTTTGGTCTCAGCCCACTTAAAAGGACTGCACCAGCATGTTTGCAAGGTGTTAGTATATGAGAACACCAAACCCACCAAAGTAACTCTTGAGATTTCGAAATGCAGCAACACAGCAGTGTTCTACGTCTAAAAACATAAGCGGTCAGACAAAGTTTTTGCCACATTAGCTACCACTTTATTTGGAGATTTAAAAACAAACAAACAAAATGTTTTACCTCATTGAGCAAAACTGTGAGTGTGCACAGCTACGGGAGGAATGGCAGGTCAAAGCTGTCTGTAAACTGTGATAGATGTTTACAAAGGATAGTCTGGGTGATAATTTTACTGTTCACCTTTATTTTCTCTTCAAAATTAATTTGAAAAAACAGTAGTTGTTTTCAATTCAATGAGTCTGATTGTCTGGCTGCTCTTGTTTGTTGCCCGGCTGGACCCACGTTTAGCAATTTTGCTGCGATACATTACATTTTGACTGACCATTTCTGAGTGCATGCTATATAGTTTTTGATTGCTGGGTGTAAACTCTAAAATTGAACAAATGTATTTATTTTTTGTTCAGTATAACTGGTTTGTAGTAAATGTGTAAAATCACTAGTTTGGCCCTAAAATTGTCTCTTTACTTCTTGTATCTGCGGTGACACTAAGCTTGCGACATACAGGAGAGCAAAACTACCCAGACTATGACTACTCTGACTCAACAGATGTGGACCACTGGCTTTTGCGTTTGTCTTCCTCTGCTTTCTGTCTTCCGGTCACAGATTCTGTTTTCAAAGTCCTTGTCTCTGTAATAAATTTGAAAGTTTACTATCCAATAGGGAAATTTCCTTGTTTGCTAAAATTAATTAGCCATGTGCCTAATATTTCTCAGAACCAAACCCCTGCAGTATTTAGCAAGAGAATCTGTGAGCCTTTGGTTTAACAAAATCAAACAATCAGGAAGGGTTTTTTTTTCCACCTCCTACAGAATAATTGCAGGCTATGAAAGAGCTTTCCACTGCTTTGACACAGTGCAGACGTAGTGGAGAGAGATAGGTCTGGCAGTGCTGGACTAGAATATGACAGGCACCACTCTCATTTTATCGAAGTACAGTGGTAGCCTGTGTTCTGTCTAAACCAAGCTAGGAAAGTTGTCTGTAGGAATGCTCATGCAAATATTGACCTTCAATTAGGTGAAACAGACGCCCTCGCTTAGGGGCTGCAATATGGAAGCATCAGCAAAAACATTATACACATAAACAGCGACAAAATATACATAAACATGCAGAGACATACCTACACAGTGTACACAAACACATCTTGTGTAAATACACCTTCCTTTGCAGCGTGAACTGACATCAAATGGAAGACAACTGCAAAAGCTGAAGCTTTTTAAAAGGTAGTTTTAACCTCAAACAGGATGTCAGCACAGCATCAGTAACATCACAAAACCACAACAAAAATGAACCGTTCTAGTTTAACATAACACACACACAGACCAAAATCGGTGGAGTTTTGTGCCCTTTAATAGGGTGAGGAGCAAATGACCTTCCCAAGTGATGGCAGTCGACCACACTCCTGCATAATTAACAGCATCTAAAATGAGGTGTTCTTTATATGACCTTACCTGACAATGTCGGGGCACAGCTTGCCTACAGGGACTCAGCATTAAATAACAAATGCACATGAACGTGTACAACCCACAGCACACATACAGTTCATGCAACTTTTTTCATTTTATTATTTACATATGACATCATTCAATGGTAGCCGTGGTTTACTGGATGATATTGTAAGCTATGACCTAAAAGATAAAAAAAGAGCATGCCCCGGAGCTCTCCACAAGCCAACACACTTCATAGCATGAAGGCTCACCAGGTAAGAGAGCGTTCCTCAAGGCTGAACACAGCGCACCGCAGACTGACAGCGCCAAGAGAGAGTCAAAACAGATCTGGATTCTACCAAAGGGTGTTCCAAAGATTTCACAAGGTTTTTAAGGAGTGAAGCTAAAGGAGGGGGTCCAAAGGTTAGTTCAACCGCTCTGCCTCAGCGACAGTGACATGGCGAGGGAAGATTGTGCTGGAGCATCGCCTGCTGCCTTGATTTGCTCAGCAGATCTGCGGTAGGGTTGGAAGGATTTTCCCCCAAAGCCCTCTTACCCTCCCACAGAGCAGAAATCCCCTCCAATCCTCGTTCGCAGTTACTGCAGGGACGCCTTACATGCTGAGACAAAGGACTCCAGAGAAGGAGGAGATGAGGAGAGGAAAGGAGAAGAGGAAAGGTGAAGAGAGGAAAGGAAATAAGAGGAAAAAGAAGAACAAAAGGGGAGAAAGTGGAGGACACAAGGGAAGAAGAGAAAGGAGAAGGGTAAAGGAAATCAGAAGAGAGGAGAGGAGGGGGAAATGAGAGGGCAGGAGAGGAGGAGGGAGTAAAGGAGAAAGGAGGAGAGGAAATTTAAGGAAAGTATACAAGAGGAGAGAAAAGGGCTGAGAGGGGAGAGGAAACCAGGAGAGGAAAGTAAATTAGAGGAGAGGAAGTAGGAGGAATCAGTTCTAAAGAGAGGACAAATGATCCAATATTCATTCCAAACGGTGATTAATGATTAATTATAAAAGTATATTGTGCTTTCTCTTCTTTTCCTTAATCCTCACCCACCCACACACACACACAAACACATACAATGCGACTGATCTGTGATCTGGAACTGTGTGTGTGCTGAGGGTTGTGGGGTGTGGTCAGAGGGGTACCTTGGGACCCAGAGAAAGAAAGTGAGAAATTTAGAAGAGGTGGAGATATCTAATCGTGAAATATAATACCTCGCCTGCATCACTGATCGATACACACACTAGGGATGTATCCATAGCTAATCTTTCAAGGCAACGAAGAATCCTCACCAGAGAATCTCGTGCCGAACCTCCAGTGGGTGCAGGTTTAGTTCGATCATTCCAATCTGAATATCCACTCAATGATAAGATACTGTTTGATGGGCGTTTATCGCAGGTTTTTTTTTTCCCAAGCAGTCATCAGCTTCTTTCAAGTATTACACAAATCTCAGCAATGAGATTCTGGCCAAACGCTTTCCAGACATACCTGTGGTAAGCAGCGCAAAAGCTTACAATCACACTACAACAATCACTATTACACAACAGTGGCCACTGTGGAAAGTGAAGACATGCACAAA
Organism: Seriola lalandi dorsalis; assembly: GCF_002814215.2. Taxonomy (NCBI): domain Eukaryota; kingdom Metazoa; phylum Chordata; class Actinopteri; order Carangiformes; family Carangidae; genus Seriola; species Seriola lalandi. Next base: position 1,312,968 of record NW_019525162.1, on the reverse strand, counting down.
AATACCAATACTACTATACATACTCAATGTTGATAGGAGAAAACAGATTGGAACATACACAGAGAACAATAGAAAATGTAAATCTAGTCAAAATGTCATATTATGGCCTGGTGAACTTTTGGAGTCGTGATGTAATAATAAAGTGGCCTATTTTGAGGGAGGATTGCCATTACAAACAGCACCCAACCCCCCCCACCCGACATTCCACTTGGCCACCAACTGTGCCTAAGTGGGTAATGATTAACTCTTATGAAGGGAGTGTTTGAATCAGTAACCCCCCTGTTACGCGTCCTCTCCCTGCAGTACCTGCCCGGCTGTACATGTACATCATCGTCTACATATACTGTTACATAACCTGAGCCGGCACACACGGATGTGGGCATGCAGCCACACTAACATACATATTCTACGGTACTGACTCTTTGCTCCCTGGCAAACACAAGGAAACTCTATCTCCATTTTGAAGGGGCAGCCAACACACTGGCCTGGGTGAGAGGTTGAGCCGGAGCCAGACACTGATAGACGACAACCCCACCCACCCCCTCCACCCCCCAACCCACGCACACACCCGTCCCGACACACACGCTGACCCAAATGATACAAACGCACACAAAGCTGCGAGAGTAAATAACAGAAAGCATTTCCTAATAAAGAATATATTAACAATGAGAGTGGATGCATGCAATAAAGTTATTAGGCTAGTGGGGCATTTGTGAAGTTGCCAGACTGGCACTCCTGGCCTCCATTTTGCATTGTGTGTGTGTGCATGTGTGTGTTTGCGCGAATGTGTATCCAAGGTCTTGTTCCTGGTTCACTCTGGTCTCTCAGCACTACAGTGGGTCTATTCTTCTCTGGTGCTCCAGAGAACAGGATTAATGACCAGCAGCAGGGACATGAAAAGGTTGTGTCCACCAGCCACCAGGATTTTACAGCCTGGGTGTGTGTCACTGTGTGTGCATGCACGTGTGTGTGTGTGTGTGTGTCACTGTGTGTGTTTATTTTTCTTGCAGGAGACTGATAATGCCATCCCTCCAACATGCTCTCTTAAAGAAAACAAAACTTAAACATGCTTGTACAAGCCGTTTAATACTTTGTGTAATCCGTTGAACCAACAGTCATGCGTCACGCTGAACAGGCTGCACACTGAACATGCGTATTCGCTTTTCTTACAGTGTCATAGGCATCGCACCATCTATTAAGAATTTCACATCAAATTGTCACTCTTACTAGAGAAAAAAAAAAAAACTGCAGATCATCTCCTGATCCTTTGCTCCTGTGTTGCCGTGGTTATCACACCTTGTTATCTGTAGGAGGCGTGTCTGAAGGTTTTAGCAGGAACTCCACGCGACCCTCTCCCTGATGATGGCATTTCATGCATTTAAATCAGCACGTTGCCACCTGCGAGGCTGACTCAGGGTGTGAGAGATGGAGTGAAGTGGAGAGGGTATGCCAGGTGAGTGTGTGTATATGTGAAAGCAGAGATATAGTGTATAAGGTGTTGAGTGGCTCTGTGTTAATTGGCAGAAAACTGCTTTTTTCCATCTGGAGTGTTGCTTGTGCCAGGGAGAGATATAGACGACACACACTCAAACCTGCCTGGCTCACTGAGTGAGGTCTTCAGTAATCAGTGTTACACAGTTACGTTTCGCTTTTATTGTACCTGAACAAACTCATTGCACAAGTCTACAGCTGCGAGACAAAGCTTTTTGTAAGGAACTGGCATTGCTAAACTGTTGACTGGTATGAAAACAGGTTCTGCAGCTATATAGATAATAGCACATTCATCTCCAGCTTTAAAGCATAGTAATTATTCTTAACAAGCCACCTTCTAATATTTTTGCCAAGTTACAATGGTATAAAAATATCAGTGTAAGTCGGACTAGCAGCTTTTATCCCAATCCATGTTGAAACCATAAATGGCAGTAATCCCTAAACCCTAGATCAAATGCTTCAGGATGTCCAACAATCTTGGAAGTTTGTAAGGGAACGGAGCGGCGCTCTCTTTGGGTGCCTGCTGAGCTAGCGCCTTTCTTCAGCCAGCACCACAAGTGGTCTTGATCCAGGCCAGAGCGGAGAACTGTAAGGCTGCCACTTTGTGCTGATTCAATAAGAAATAATTACATATTGGCCTCTCTCCACTCATCCCCCTTTACCACCAGTGCCTGACACTTTACTGTATTCCTGTGCTGTAAGTTGTACTACAGACCCAGAACTGGAAGAGGAGACTGCAGCACTGCTGTTATTTTTTTTAACATCCACATTCCTCTGGATTGGATGGTGAGTTGCATTTATAGGCATATTGAACCTCCAGAAATATATTTTAAAAAATCCCAAAACAAATAAAACACAGTTTCTCAGCAGCACTTGGCTTTAGAGCAGACAGCTGTGCAACCACTGTGATGAACCACTGTTCATCTACATAGAGCAACACATTTCAAGTGCTATCCTTACCTCACTTCCTGCCAGACTGGCATTAGAGCTAAAGAGTGCAACAACTCTCTTATATAATATAAGACCTTTTCTGTCAGCTTTATATTTCTTTTATATATGCTCACGGTTGGATAGATAGATAGATAGATAGATAGATAGATAGATAGATAGATAGATAGATAGATAGAAAGAAAAATGCAGCTACTTACTCAAGGTGACTTCCTGCTACTCTGTTGTTCAGCAAATTGATGGAGTATATATCGTTTATAAGGAAACTATTTTCGCCCAAAAACTCTCACACAGTCATTCATCGTGTCCGTATCCAAAGTCCATACTACAATAATATTGTCGTTCCCTTGCTGTGTAAAGGTGAACCCTGTGTGGGAAGTGTGATAATAAAACAGCTTAAATAATAGAGGGGCTTAACTTGAAGTAGAATAGGTGTTACTTACTGAACGGCCGCCAAAATAAACCTGTTTGGGTCCCAAACTTAGCCCATCTATCATATAAAAGCTGGTGAGTACAAAAGCATGATGTCATCCTCTAAAAATCTGGCAAGTGTAGGTGTAGCCCATGAGAAATAAGTTCACGGGCCCGATCGTGAATCTTACATTTGTGCGTATAGGCTGCGTGCGTGCGCGTGTGAGAGTCCGCACTGTTGCTCTCCTCAACCGGTTTGTCATTTAGGACAAACGGGGGTGAATGAAGGTACATGATGAAGCATATGCTGTCAGCTGTCCGCGCAGCGCCCCCGCCGCTGCTTCAGCTCAAAATGCTGCGCGTAGCTGCTGTAGTTTGGACCGCGACAGTCCACCCAAACCCCTGAACTGACTGCTGCTGTGGTGCGCCGCATGCTACCCATCCTCACTGCTTTTTTTTTTTAAACTCCGTTTATCATTATAACACGTAACGAGGCAACTCAACTTCATGACACACTCTTACTGTGAAAACACGGGTGGGATCCTGCCTTCAACTTCACACCATACTACTCCTCCCTCCCTGTGACAGCCACTGCAACACCACCGAGCTTAAGTCATAAACACAGCAATAATAATAAGGTTCATATTTACCAGCTTGCTACTGTACGGGCGCTGCAGCCATTTATCCCGTAGTGAAAGGGCCAGAAGTCCGCATTTCCTGGATTGTGATGCGCTAGATCGAGCTGCTCTCGGTGCCCGCGTTCCTGGGGAGGGAGAGCTGGAGGGGCTCGGGGTGCTTCCCACTGTTGTGTCAGACCGGACAGCGATGCCACATTCAGCTGATCGCCACAACAAAACAACATCTCGCCCTACGCAAAGCACACTCAGCTGCTCCGCACCACCCCGCACGGCAGTTTCGGTGGACACCGCCCCCTCCCTCTCTCTCAGCCTCAACCAGTGGGGTGGCGCGCCGAGCCCGCCTCATGAATAATCATGAGCTGGCGGAGCCGGCGATTGGTTGAAAGGAGCAGTTCCTGGTTAAGGATATTAATTCCAATTAGCCAGGCAACCTCATGCAGTCGCTTAAATGAGAATAGGAGTTTATGAGAGTGATGTAGGAGACCATGCACCCTCTGATCTGAGCTTTCAGCTACAATATTTCACCTCCACACACTTATACCACCACACACTCCTTCCTGCTATAGCCCAAGAATGAATAGCCAACGTTAAGTGGTGTTGACATAGCATCACACACAGCAGAGATAATAATGGAGGTCAGGATGTGAGGCCACAAATCAATTAACTTCTCCCAGCTGACTGTGTGAGCTGTTGCAGGATCAGAGGCAGTGTTTTGCACATTTTTTTTTTTTTTTGCACACATCTCAGTGCTCAGAGCATTCCTGCTGTTCTGATGACCCTGTCTGTCTGACCCGAAGAGGGTCAGATACAGTAAAGGGCAATGAGAGAAGCAGGCCCGACTGTAGCCGTAGCTTGGTAACCCCGGAGATCAAATGGTGTTGCATAGGTCAGTGAACATCAGAGCTCACATGTGATGGTAACTGGCAGCACACCTCATCATTTCAGCTTACACATCACTGTCATGGCACACAGGGAGGAATAAACACATGGAGGAATAAAGCTGCTGTGAGGACAATGAGACAAACAGCAGCTGAATGATTACATGTCATGTCATGATGTCTTGTAGAGGAGAACCTGATGCAGAATAAGTAACATTTTGTCCTCTCCGCATAAGAGGGTACAGTTAGACACACTCTTTTGTGTCTCATATTTTCAGACCTGCCTGTGCATCTGCATCCAGCACGCTGACTCTTTGTTCCTGGCGTTGAGAACAGCGCCGCAGCAAAGAGGAAAGGGAAGGAAAGGAAAGGAAAAGTGGGAGGGGAGGAAGGTGGGGGAGAGGTGTAGAAGAAGAGGAGAGGAGAGCAAAAAGAGAGACAGTGGGAGGAAGTGAGAGACAGAGCAGGAGAAGGTGGAAGGAGTGCAGGGACATGCTGTGGTGTGAGCGCTCCGTACTGCTACAATATGACTCTGACAGGCTTATGTAACCAGACTGGCCTGGCATTTGGCTCACAGCAGACGCCGGCTGCACTGACTGTTATATAACTGCATTAGCTGCTCCTCTGAGCTGAGGGAGAGCATGCGCACAGGAGAGCCCTCCACACACACACGCGTTCACACACACACACACAGACACAGACACACACACACACACAGACACACACGCATGCACACACACACACACACACACACACACACACACACACGTTCACACACACACACAGACACACACACACACACTCAGATTTTTAGATTTCTATACTTCCAGTTTAAGACAGAGTGACTACATTGCACTGCAGCCAGAGTGAGAGGATGGATGCGATTGTACACAATGAGGAAAATAACCCTACCAAGTCCCGGGGAAGTTCATTAGTTCATTAAAAACAAGCACATCTATTAGTGCCCACATTTTACTTGCTGGAGACAAACTATGTAGTGAGTCCGACAGGCATCAGCATCTTCTCTTCCCATCAACCTGCAACAAGTTTCCCATCCTGAAAAGCCTAATTGGGGCTTAATGTTTGGTAAATGTTTCCAGTGCACATGCAGTATGCCAGCAGGGCCCAAACTCAATTAGCTCCCCTGCATGCAGCACATAATTTAATGGGCCTGGATCCCACTCTTAAAACCCAATTACACCTCAGACAGGCATTTCCAGTCATTCTGTCAAAGAGGTGGTCAGGGATACGCAATCCTCTCGCAAAACAATGCTTATCCAAATCAGCATCAGGAGCAGCTGTACTACTCATTTATTGTTTACTGCTCATTTAGGTTGTAGTAATTAGCACTGAATCGAAGCTTAAAAACTGTGCTGACTTATGTAGAGAATGACCTTATTCTTGACGAGTGAATGCAAAATACAGCTAAATGCTGACATTTCCCAGCCAACGTGGGAACAGGCAAGTGGAGATTAAGGTCAGGGATAACACTGCAACTGATAACCATTGTTTCAGTCAATCTGCAATTAAAAAATCCCAGGATACCTAACCAAGCATGGCTGCAGAGCTACACTAAGTGGTTCATAATCAGCACTTTACAGCCTCTGATCTCTTATTACAGCGACAAATTGCATCTGATGATAACAGAGGAAATGAAGGTGGGATTTATGACACTGGAGCCAATGGCCAAAGACGGAGAGTGTCTTAAATCTACCCTAGGAGAAAAATCCAGTTCACACTTGTACACCTGATGATAACAGGTGGAAATAAAAGTGCGATTTATGACGCTTAGCTAATTTGTTCTCAGAGGCTGTTGGCTGTGTTCAGAGGCTGTTAAATTTCAATGGGGCTAATGGAAGAAGAGTATAGTGCGAAGAGTTCTTTAGTCTCAAGAAACTCAGTCTGGTGCTTTTATACAATAAATACTTCAATCACTCACAGAGAAATGAAGGAATAGGAGGTGAGTTTACGAGAGTGAAGGCAGTTCTTAAAAGAGTAAAGACTGAGATTATGTTTAGTCTGGCTGCAGCGATAAAACTGAAACAATTAAAATCAAAACACCAGAGGTTTGGAAGGAGATGTTGCCTGTCTGCTCCTTTTCCATCACATCTGTTGGTTTGGTAGTGAGTTTACTACAATGTCTAAGTCTCTTTTGAAGATGATGATTGCACAAGACTCAACAGACAACCCCCCTCATCCCACCTCCTCTGCGTGTCTGACCCATGAAGTGAAACCATGTGTCAGGACAGTGAGCACTGCAAAGAGACAAGACAGGACTTCCACTTTGCAAAACATTCACGCGATGAGGACAGAGGGTTTAACTACAGAAAAAGACTAGGCTTGCGACTTTCAGCAGTGAAACTTAAGGAGTGTTTGTAATGGCACACCACACTGTTTGCACACTAATTTAGCTAAATCTGTATCAGTTCTTTTTTCTGTCAATGAAGCCTTGTTGAGGAACCACATACTATTTACAGCATGCAACACTGGAAAATCATGTTTTAAATTTATTCTAATTGAAATATCTTTACCTCATATTTAGTTTGTATCAATACCGCATTACATCATGTACTTGAACTTATGTCCACTCCCTTCTGATCCAATCTGTATTACTACCCGTTTTCTTTACTGTCTGTTAATTGTTTTTTTTATGGTTTTACGGTTGCATGCTGTTGTCCAAGTCTTTGTTTTCTCTGCTACACGTGAAGAAAACGAAAAATTCAGTCTCACAGCTACACTGTGACACAATCCATCAACTCAGGATTGTCTTAGAAAGGCTGAGGGGGGTGGTGCTGTGAGAGGGTGGAAGTCGACAGGAGGTAGTGTGTCCTGAGCGGTTCCAGACAGTGCCAACTGGATTGAGTGACTGTAGCAGCCAAAACCAACATGTCCCGTCTGCCAACCAGGCAAGAAGGAAATAACACAGCAGAGACTGTAAGCACTGGCGCGCACACTGCTCTGTCGCCGCACCAGCACAAAAGACAGGTCACATACATTTACTGCTGCAATTTACAGCTAGGGAAAAGGAGTGAGATCTAGTCAGAGCTATACTGTTCCGTCTAGTGGTACCCCAGTGACCCTTTAGAGATAAGGAGATGTTAAGTATAATCAATAACATCCATGCAGCACTTAAAGCACCCTAAACATAAACGTAATAATTACCTTTCCAGTAATTACAGCTCCTCAGTATATCAATGGTAAAACATCATCAAATGTAAACAAAAAAAAATGTCTTCCATTACACTTTTATCAAATTATTTTGTAGGTTTTACATTCCATCATCATCTCTTTGACATTTTTCATGCAACTGTAAAGTGACTGAGTGAAGGTTTTCCATCTTTATTAAAAATAAAATTTATACATTAATTACAATATTAATTCATGCCAAAAGCCTATGCCTTATGGCATGCAATGACTGACTCACCACAATGTGTAAGGCATAATAAGCACGTCAACATTAGTGACTTTTTTTGAAATGCTGAACTACAAAAAGGCACTTAATAGTGTTCTGAAATATTGCATGTTATGATCTAACGTTGGCAAATCTGTGTAAGTATTTTTTCTTTGTAGGTGGATAATGGTAAAATACATTTGACATATGTGATAAACAAAATTAATATAAAACGACTCAATTTATCACGTCACCTGGAAAAATCTATTCACAATATTCACATGCAGCCAGAGAAACAGGAAGTCTGATTTGTGTGTGTGTGGGTGTTGAAGTGTTGGAAAAGAACATAACATAGACAAAGGATAACATTTACAGGATTGTACCAAAATCATTTTTCACAAGTACAAAATATACTCATCTTATTTTAACTCATTCCGTTCATACTGAAATTGAGGTAACTACTATATAATGCATAAAATTACGTAACACCATTACAACCATCAACATACTATGCAGCTCATTACCATTTAAGAGCAATTTATCATTTCTGAAATGCTTCATTATTGTTTTTTTTTTTACATTACAACATTTAAAATACCTTTTCTCTAGACTCAGTAGCACACTCTGCAACATTCTGGAAATAATGGTGTCTGTGAGAGCGCAGGTGGCGTGGAGTTAACGCCATCACCTCCTGAACCGTATCGCTGCACATTGCATGATGCTGACTGCTATGGATCAATACAAGCCTCCCTGCTGCAAATAGACTGCTATACAGGTACAGACTGTTACCGTGGCTGTACAAGGCCAAACACAGTCAGACATGAAAAGGCTTAGCACCGCAGATTAATTACCTATCGTGAAGAAGGCAAGGAAGAGCTGAGATTAGACTGGTTGTATATTAGGACTCTCTGGATCAAGGTGCGATGACGTAGATTTGCATACAGCCCAGCAGCAAAGGGGAAGCCCTGTTATGATCTGTGGGGTGTGTCATATTAGTCTTATCTAACTCTCACACTCACCTCGCTCTGGGGCTCCTAAAGAGGGCTACCCTGGTTGCACCAGCACTAAGAGTCCAGCTAATCAGACAGGCTCCAGACTTGGCCAATCAGAGAAGTCTGATCTCAAAGGCCTTAAAAAGGGAATCTGTAAATGAAACGTCTGAGGTATTGAGAAAGTGCCTTGTTGCTTTGTGATAGTCCAGTAACTAAAATTCAGCAAAAATATAACAGAGCTCATACAATCATGCCACATCAAGGTGAGTCACTGGCAAAGAAAATACCTTCTTGTGGCTAACACCAGCATCAAACAGGCTAACTAATAAAATCAATTTACACTTTCAAACATCTGTAGTGATTACAACACTCAAACATACTGAGAAAAGTAAAACAATAGAAACACAATAGCAAAAGTGTTCATCTGGAAAAGAAAAAATAATAATTTTAAGTATTTCCCTTATAGCATCCTTCCTATTTCCTTTATAGCATCCTTCACACTGCCTTCTACATTAGGCACGAAAACAAACAAACAAACAAACAAACAAACAAACAAACAAAAAAAGCCAGAATCAAAGACAGCCAAAAGACAAGGCGTGCTCAGTTGAAATCCCTATCAGGGAAGATGAGTGGGGCGATGAGGGTCCAGAGGTAGAGGCCAAGGCCCAGCCAGCTGGAGCTCATCTTCACCCACACAGCAGGCATACTGCTCTGCATGGCCTGGGTGGTGGTGTCCGGTCTGAGTGAGGATGCAGAGGGAAAAGTACAATTTAGAGAAACCAACTCAACATAAAACATCTATTGGAATCAATCTTCAAAAATTTTTCCTCTGAGGGCTTTTAATCAAGACACTGTGGTGGATGAGTTTTTTCTTTTATAGAAAGATGATTGTGGAAATATTCAAGTTGTGCAGGATGAACGAGTACTTCCAGGTGAAGTAATGATGTGCCCTCTGGTGGCCAAAGTATAGGTCTGCAATGCCTGAAACCTAATAATTTCAAAACATCTGGCCATCTTAGAAACATCAAACACAGGTGTTTTACTTTTTGCTGTTGTTGCTCTTGAGCTCATTATTTTATCAGATGCAGATTTTAACATTTTTTTCTGTTTTTAAGCACTTTTACTTCCCTCCAGTCACAAGTCTAACTGTCTAACCTTTGGGCACCTGTTGTTGGATGTCAAACAATATGTTGAGGAGAGACACTTACTGGTACCAGTTGGTGAGAGTCATCATGATGTACAGAGAGGCCAGACAGAGGTGGAAGTGGAAAAAGGAGTAGTTGTAGGTGACTTTCTCTTCCTCATTGTCCACGGCTCTGCGTATGCCGTCCTCTCCCACTACACCCTCTCCTCCACCCTCTCCTCCACTCTCCTCTGTCTGCATCAGCTTGTTTACCTGGGTGTTGCTGGACGAGCGAATACTAAGGGAGCAAGATGGAGAGCGAGTTTTGCAAAAAATATAAAAATAATAAAAAAAACAAGAGAAGAACAATTTGAGACAGTAAACCTACCTGGCATAGAGAGTGCAGAAAAGAAAGATGACCAAACCTACGATGCCCTGGGCATCCCACCACTGCACCTGTCCTGTAGTGCCATCACCAGATGGTACAGTGGTGCTGATGTTTGACACTAGACTCAATAGGCTGGGGTTACAGTTCCGATCTAAAACAAAAAGTATACACATACAGCATTATTATACAGTGAGCCTGTTTACACTTGATATATTCTTGTATCTCAGAGCATCTGAAATCCATTTGACTGTAATGGCAATACATAAAAAAAAAAATCTTATGTAAATTAACTCATGCATTTGGCAATATTAATATAGTAAAAACAAAGTAAATGTTTTCCAGTTCATTAATACATTACTCTCATTAAGACTGAACTAAATGCTGATGTTGAGCACTTCTCTACTGTTTACTAATGTTTTTTTGCTAGTCTGTCTTGTGTTAGAAAAAAAGCAGCTGTTGCCTATGGCATCTAGCAAAAAGAAAAGTTTGTGCAACATTCATAAAATATGAGAGTTTTCAGAAAAGGCAAGGCCAAGTAGCACTTTCCAAAACAAAAGTGAAATCCAGTTCTACATGGACAGAGATGTGATTTCAATGTCACATGTAAAGAGATCTCAGATGCCTTGTGTAGATAAAACTAAAGCTAATGCATGACAGCAATTGTGGAGTCTACCAAAAGGCAACTGAGCACTAGCTGTACAGTCACCACAAGCTTGCCCATTGTTGTCATTTACTAGGCAAAGACAGATCACATGACATGAGATAAGGAAGGTGTGCTAACTAGCAGTAAACAATGCAGCTCTTTGTTCCTATATCATGTCAGGGAAGACTCACCCATGTGGTCAAAATGCAGCAGCAGATAAACAGCAAGTGCATAAATTTAAAGAAAACAGAGCATAATCACATCTGAGCATGCAACCAAAAGCTACAGAGGAGAACTGTGGTATAAATCATCGGGAGACTTACTTGGATTGTTGGTCATTGCAGACCAAGTGACATACATAGTGTAGAGGGAGATGAGTGAAGCCTGGAGCAAACCAGAGTGTGGCTGAGCTTCCTGTATCACACAGGACAAAAATACAGCATTACAGACTTTCACACAACACTGTGTTTCAGACTTTAAAGACACTATGAAATAAAACTCTTCACATAATAAAAAACTGATGCATGTAAATAATTTATTCTTTGACTTAACTGGTTATACAAACTTATAACCGCATGTGAGATGGAAAGACCTTTGACTGGAAAAGCAAAACTAATGCTGCGCTGCATTCAAGAAATTGTTTAAATAACTAACTGTGGTCAGATGTGAGTATTTCTATTAAAAGTGCAACTGAGAGTGTAAAAAATTATCTATGAAGCAGGGGAGACACATGGTTTATTTTCAATTTGCCATATTATAGTCTACTCAGTGTAAAAAAATACAAAACCCTTTTCCTCAAAGGATTGAATAGCAAGGACAAACATAAGGCCATGTCCATCACTAGTAACAATAAATGTGAAGACACCATTCTCCTCTCTCCTTCTATCCACAATAGTGTTTTAATACTGTTTTCAAAGATTTCACTGCCCACACTTGAATGCAAAAACAATATGAAAGCTGTGTATTTTATGCCACTGTATGTTCTCAAAGTTTGTCTGACAGTATAAATGCAAATTGACATTATTTGTATTTCTTGGAATGAGTTGTAGATGACAGAAAGTTGTTATGTCAACTCTGGAGAGGATTTCAAGTACGATTTTTAGAGAAAGCCACAAAATAATTGTGTTTTCAAATGTATCTGCTTTAGTTTGGTTATGGCCAAAGGCTGTTCTATACTGTACCTGTATCTTAGGAAGGATGGAGACAATGGATATAATGATGCAGAAGATAAGGTTGAGGCTGATGAAGACCTTGTGCTCTGTGCAGTCATCAGACTGTGTGTAGTAAACGTAGAAAAGCACCACAGCAGTGATAGCCAGGGCATAGTAGATGACGGTAAAAGACAGCAGGCCTGTAATTTACATAAGCATAGATTAAAATTAATTGCTTAAAACCACAAGTATAATAAAAATGAGTTAATGACTTGGACAGCAGACATCTGTCTTCTAATCAAGAGGCAAGAGTGAGAGACAGGATCCACACACTGTTAATAGCTCCCAGCAATTTTTTAAAATTAAAGTTTCGATCTATTAGAGATATTCATCAGGCACTGTCAAAATCTGACACAATTTGACAGTTGACAAAACTGTCAAAATTTGACAGTGCCTGACAAAGATCCTCTCTCTGACTATTGCTTTAAATTTGAATTATCTAATTCAGCACCTGTGAAAGTCTCTTTGGATATGCATGCTTTACACCCTGTTTGTCCTGTATAATTATTTGACAAATAAATAGTTTAAGATTGGAAGAAACTAGAGCCCAACCGATATATTGGTTGGCCGATTTTATCTGCTGATACTGGCCTATCAAAGATGTAGCACTATCAGCACATATATTCTCAGCTATGCGCTGATATGAATACTTTTATCAAGAAGTAATAATGCAGTGGAAACGCTTGGGTGTAGTCAAGTTATATAGGCTCCATTTTATGTATATTTGATCCTTTGTTTTCATTCAAGTTAATATGTATATACATATATATTTGTTCTTATGTTAAGTTTACCGTTTTAGTGCACTGATTTAATTTTTGACTTTAAAGTTTATTGTTAAACTGTAAAATATCCTGCTTTCATTACATATCTTTTTCACAAGTATATATATATACACACACATACATATAAATATATATGTGTGTAAAAATCAATCTCGGAATTTTTTTACTCCCTTATATTGGTATCGGCCCCAAAAATCCACTATCGGTTGGGCTCTAGAGGAAACGTCTCTTTTCAAGTGAATATTGTACCTGCAAACCAGCATTTGTTGTCACTATTTTCAGCATTTTCTACCCACACCTTGTTCCAGGAATGGGCAAAGTCGATGAGGAGAATAAGTTGGATGATAATGAAGATGAAGGATCCCACTACTCCAAAGTAAAACCACACTGAAAAGTGAACGGATAAAGCTGATACAGTTTCTGAAAACTGACTAAAAAGTCACTGATAAATCACAAACTCAGTTTTGTGTGTGCTCAAGAAAAGGATAAAATATATTTATATTTATTGTAATTTAACAGAGCATGTTAGTACCAGTATGAAATGTTCCGTCAGGGATGAAAAAAGCTCCCACTGTTATCCCAACCAGGATCAGAAACTTAAAGAACCAGAACCTGGAAAATAAATAGTTACAAACCCACCATCAGTACAGCAGACAGACAGAAGTAGCACATGCAAATCTACCTCCATCCATGAACCACTGAGTTCCATATAAGGCACTTACCCATTTTGAATGGCTGCACGTGGGTCTTTGCTGCTACGGACGCGAATCATGATGGCGGAGAACAGAAAGAAGAAGCAGGTCATGGCGAAGCACATACGGTACACAGACTTGTAGCCCACAAGGACATCACAGTTGGCCTTGTTTTCAATACCAAGTATAGTGGTTCCTCCTTGGCAAAATCCTGGGATCTACACAAGAAAGTCAGATTAAACTAATTTGTAATTTAGCTCATCTATAACATATTTACCAGAGAAAATATGTATACTTACAATAACATATGGTAAATTTCTGTGAAAATATTAAATTATAAAATGACTGCAACAACTGCATCTTGCAACACATTTTAGACATTTCCTGTATACCAACTGTGTAACCAGAGGATATAGATGCGTCATCGCAACTACTTCCAGTTTCTGATCAGTCAACAGTACAGTCAAGTACATACATACACATTACACAAATACACACACTGATCTCACTTTTCGGAGCTGTGTTTCCATTCCAGGAAGGATCATGATAACAGACACCATGGTCCCCAGCAGCAAGAAGAAGGAGAATACCAGCCTTGTGATAGTGGAGTTATTGGAGGAGGGGCAGCATCCACACAGAAGGCATGGTGCTGAGCCACTCAGACAGGAGGCCTATAGGAAGGGGCATAGGGTGGGAGTGGGAGTAAAAACGATGGACAAGTAAAAGCTTTGGGCTGGACAGGCTTTTATAAATTAGACAAGGGCCAAATGAATGTAAGCAACTGCTTTGGCAGAATGCCAATCACTAATAGGTCTTGGTCCATTAGAAATACTGGGCTGGTATATTATTAATCATAACAGTGAATTTCCAATATGGGGATTCAAGTAGATAAGCATAAACCACAACACGGGCCTATTGTTATCCTTGTAAGTAAATCTAGGGCAGAACTACCCTTTGGCTTTTATGATGGTCACAGGTAAATATATAACCCACACAGAAAGACAGACTCCACTTTATTAATCTAAAGCTACTAACAGTGACCGAGCTAGCCAATCTAACGCTAAACGAACGGTACTCTTGTAGCAGTCTGCCAGTTGTTGTCTCAGAGATAATCCAAAGCATATAAATTCATTTTTTGTCAATAACTTGGTAGTGTTAGCGTAACTATGTGACCTGGCTAGCTGGGTTAAATGTGTTTACACCAGTGCCAAAGGCCCAATCTGACACTTTCCTTGGTGATTCAGTAGCTTGCAAAGCGAACTTTATTCGTATATCTGGCGTTATAACTACCCAGTACAACTAGTATCTGCTGTTATCTTACTAACTAGCTATAACAACAGCTTTTTAGGTTAAATGTCACGTAGGTGACATTTAACCGAACTAATTTATCAGCTAGCTAACGTTACCCTTAGTTTATCTCATCTAGCTAAAAGCTAACGTTAGGACGACAAGAGGGAACAAAAGCCTCCCGTTGATATTTGAGATAATAGTCGTATTTGGATTAGATACTTACACAGCTGGCTAAAGAACACAAGGCCAGACAAGCTCCCATTTTGACATTAAAATGCTGAAATGGACGGTAGCGTATCGACACCTTTCGCTGCACCGTATAATAATACTACAGCCCAGGACACCAAACAGTCGGAAGCTGCTCATCGGCTTTTCAAAATAAAGGTTTTCACGATTGACACAAATGATACATTTTTCAAGATGCAAAACACACAAAAAATAGTATACTGCACCCACCAAGAGACGTTAGTGTGAGTAGGACGAAAAGGAAATTGTTTTAACCATAGTTATTTCAGCGTATAAAAATATGCTGCATTTTTATGAATGATGACAGATCGTTATGTGGTTAAGGGATTGAACTTGTGTAGTGGCACCGTTTATTTCAGCCAATCCAAATTTACTGTAGGTGTGTCTGCTGCACACAGTGAATAACATGATGGTAAATGTGGGGACTTTGAAACCTACCATCTGTTCTCTTGCTCAACACCCCAGAAGCTGCGTGTCTGTTCTTTAAAACTAAGCGGACAGCAAAAGAGAGCCTGTCAGGTGCTGACAGAAGCCTCTTCAAAGCCCCTGCTGTTAGTAGTGCACTAGCACAGTAGGGAGCCAGCAGTGGTTGGGTTATTAATAGTCCCATTAAAACCTAACCTGGAACAAGGAATAATTTCGTGCTAAATACTCAAATAATTTAAAAGCAAGTATGAGCATTGAGTGTTGAGTATTAGTAGGCTGAGTAAAATTAACCAGTTTGGACATTTTCTCAGTTCACCATACACTGAAAGGAAACATAACAAATAATCAGTAGATTATCGACTTTACACTTGAAAATAAACCCGCAAGGTATATAGCCATAAAGCACAAAGTGACCATTGCAACATACTGAGAATATGCAACATGAGTGGGGTTTTCTGCTAATTTTTAAATGCACTGTGTACAATAGGAATAATCTTATGCTACCACAGATCCCAACTCTAGCTATGAAAATAAGTAGACCATGGTTTTCATCTATGAAATACACACAGTACTATACCCGGGGCTATTAGAAATGTTTTCTATCCTCTTCACTGAAATTTCGAGCCAATGAGTGCAACCACTGTCCCGTGCCTAGATGAAAGTATTTCTCGGATTTCCAGCTCAAAAGGTATGACTTAAAAACAAACACTGAATCCCATCTTCCAATATTAATCTAGTGGTAATGTAGAAACTTGTGTTTTATTATAAAGTGGTCCTACACAGCAGGATAAAGGCTTTCTTGATTGTATAGTCTCTAATCCACTTTGGTCACAAGTGCTGACACAGCACTGTTGAGATAGGTCTGTCTATGCGAGACAACAAGTGATCTGATGGATTATACTAAAGATATCATATTGCCACTGTCCACCAAGCTGAATTTAAATTCTGTGAAAATATTACCATAAAAAACATGTTCCTAGAAGCACTTCTTTTATAATACTAGAGTATTTAAATGATAGTGTAAGTGAAATAGCCAACTGTAACATGAATGCTTTTTAATTGCTACATATGCTATGTGAATAACAGACATAGTATTTGCATTTTAACTTTTTGTCAGGTTGATTCCTCTATCCGACACTAGGTAGCAGCATTTAACCAGCATTTTACATTAGAGCCATTCAATTTAAGTAGCTTCAATAAACTACATTTCACATTTGAAAAGATGAATCAGTCAATAACATGTTGACAGTAACAGCAGATGTTCTTAGGCTTGACCTGATACACAGGGTCACATAAATATTTAGAGTTTACCTCTATGACCTATTCCCTACACGTTCCTGCACAGGAGAAAAACTGTGCACACTTATGAACTTAGAACTAATTCTAAACTACAAGAGTCATGAGATGAAGGGACTGCAATTACAGTGAACAGTTGGGGACATAGTTTCTCTGTATGTCATGTCTCCACATGCCACCTTGTACTACACCAGCGGCAGCAACAGTCAAATCTAATCTGTCAGAACATATCAGAGCTGTTTACGAGTCATTCTCATGACCAGAAGGTGTACTGATTCAACAGACACATCTGGTGGCTGGATATACAGGAGGGAAGTCAAATTAAAGCAATTCTTTGTAATGTCAACCCATCTGTGCCATTCTCATCTATCTGTTAGTTTAAGGATGAAAGAAGACAGTGGGTCTGTTTGCAGAACTGAGATTAATATGAGGAATATCAGTCAGTTAATATATTCAATGCATTTCGTTCAAATCTACACTGAGATTAATGTCTGTACTGACAAAGGTGTGGGTATTCAGGCCCTTGCATGCTGCTCAGGTAAAAGATGGCCTGTAAACGATGAAGAAGAGCCAATGGCAGCTGTAATTTCTGTAGCTGTAAAAATATATGACAGTTTTAAAGGATGCATCATTCACATGCATTCAAAGATTTCTTTTGAATTGATCTTAAAGACAGAGATAGTCTACATTTTCAGAGGTTCAGAGGGGCATTTGAAATACGGAACAGTAAATCAAACTCTATAAATAGAATCTATTTTATTGCCACTTCTCACCTCAGATAAGAGTAGGGACCTTCTGGGAGTGAGGAAAGACCATGTACCTTAATTATCCTGATATTTGATAGAACTCTGGGATAAAGTTTTAATATCAGACTTGGTGTATATTGAGTATAGTCAAAGGAAGGGTCAGGGACCCCAAGATTCCTTGAGGATAATGGGGGAAATTGGTTTCCAGAAAAATAAGGTAAGATTTCAGTAGTAATAGCAGTAACACTAATTTATGGCTTTTATAGTTTAAGATAACATTAATAAACAAAGTTGATTAAGGCTGGCTGTAACCAACTTTATCCGAAATGTTCTGGTTTGGGATCACCTATGAGAAACACCCTCCTTACAGTCAGTACAGTGACTAAAAACACAAGTTATTGACTGTTACAGTAGTCCAACACAACAAACAAAAATGTATGCAACCAGTTAATGAATCTACATGTCAAATATTACACCTGATCTGCAAAGATTGTTCTAAAGCTTGTGGAAAAGGAAAATGTTGAGATGAATCCACCTTTATGCAAATGTTTTCTCCCATATACTATTATCTGCTTTCAGCAGCCTAGTTTCTCCGCAGGAATCAAATCCTTTGTGTTTTATTTTTCAGTTTATGAAAAAGAAAGTAATACTGCATAGTGTTTTTTTCTCACCTGAAAGTAAGACTTTGTACAACAAACCTCTGTCATCCACTGGCCGTTTTAGTCACTCGTCCTTTTGAGTGTAATATAATCACCCCTTTGTTTTGGCACTGGCAGCGGTTGGCAGCTGAAGTCTGCCTCTCCATATTCTTGTTCGTTGGACGCCGTTGCCAGGATTAAAAGTTCACTCTCATCCATCACTGCTCTTTCATCACTCACTCTAAGGACATTCTTGTAGTTTTCCCCTTAAGCAAGAGCTGCAACAAAGGAAAAATGTTAGGAGGAAGAAAGATTCCTGTTCAGGATTTTTTTGCTGGGCAATGGAAAAGTGATATTCAAATACATGCAACACTAAATCTAGACAGCATTTTATATTGAGCCTGGAAAAACAAAAGTCAAGTGATGAAACTACTGTATTGTAACTTAAACTCGCCTCATATGAGACACAACATTAAGGACAGTAAAGAAGAAAAGAGTTTGTTAGCACGCTCAGAGGATGTCTGAAAACAGCTGAATGTAAATAGGTATATTTCATAAATAAGTCCATTGCCAGTTTAATGACCCATGAACCTTAATATACTTTTGGGCTATGATGAAAATCTCTTTTCAGCTACTAATGGCAGGGACTGGAAAAATAGGTGTGTTGAGATAAACACTCAAATGGACCATAACACTCTGAGAGGGACCAAGCTCAAAGGCATGAGGTGCCACAGGTGGAATTTTGAAAAAAAGGGTTTTATTTACACAAAAATGAGAAAAATTAATTAAAAAAAAAACAAGCAATAAAGTTCCGGACCCATAAAAGTGAGCCAATGAACAGAATTAAACTCAGGCTATGATAACAAGCCAACTGACCCCCCAAACAAAGACCAAAAAGGGAACATATATACGGGCTGATCAGACCAGTTGTATAATAAAGAGGATAACATGAAACACATTAACTCACAACAAAAGAAACAAAATAGGGAGACAGATGATTCTTACTGACACCAAAGTTAAGTAATATCTTGAGAATTGCTTTTTGGCAAATAAATAAATATATTTGCTCAAATCCAGCTCATATTATAACGTAAAACATGAAATATTTCCTTATTTGCTGTAATAATGATGTATGGTAATGTAGTAGTGCCATCTTTATCAAATGTGGAAGTGTTTGTGGCAAAGGGAAGGAGGAAGTAAAGCCAATGTCACCATAATACCAAACAAAAGGGTTAATGTGTATTAAACTTTATTTAATGTACTTACCAGCTAGGTCGCTTTCAATGCAACATTTACTGGATCATATGTTTATGATCATATATGTGACTAAGATCGATCAGACAGTTTGATAACCTCAGGTAAACGAAGGGTCTTGTCGGGCATGTTTTGCTCTTAGAACCACGAGGCCATGTCAGCTTCTTGGCTTTGTGTCAGTTAATTTGGCCTCCTGCTCCTGGCGCGTGCAGCTTCTACGCCCTCTGTGATTGGTGGATTTGGACCAATGAACGCAAACGTCTGTGGTGACGTTTAGTGTCAGCGGGTTTTTGCGCGAAGGTGCAGATGTTGGCGGTCTGTAGGTCTGAATAGAGACGAGAAGAACAACTTGGCTGAGGTCTGCTCTTCAAACTAAAGCACTTGACGGTGAGAACAATGCTCTAATGCAAATGTTTAACCAGCCTTTCAGACCATTCAAACAAAGAGTTAATAGAGTCAAAGGTCGTTTTGGGCACTTTTTGCAGCGTTATTAATTATGTTCAGCATCACTGAAGTCAACTAACGGACTTTATTGTTATGGCCGCTGTTCAGTAGACCTTATTTGCACTACATAAAAATTCAGAAAGCTTTGTAAAATACTTAAAACAGCAGTATCGTGGGCATTTTTTTTCTAACGTGTTGCCACAAACTGTCAGCCAATGAGTCAATTAACACTAGGTTTGGCTGACTGAGGTTTTTGTTTTTGTTTTAGTGTGTAACGATTTCCGTGCAATTCGACCATGTTACGTTTAGCTAGTAAACTTAAGTGGTTTATTCTGGCGCTTCTTCTTTTTTGTTCCTATTTATAAAATGATCTCTTTTTCCATTCTTTTTTTCAAAATGAAGCCTTAAGTTTTTTTATTGTGTTTCTGTTAATGAGGTGTTGTACAGCATTTCTATTTCCCCCCCCCCGCCATTTTAAACATGTTGCAAAAATGTATATATGCACTCTCTAACTGTGGGCACTCAGAATCACCTTTTACACACAGTCTTCATTTCATGTGTGACTATGACTTAACTGTAGCTCTGGCTCCAGTGAGTTGGAGAACTTGATTTGCCTGACATTTCATGTCATGTTATGACTGGTAACAGAACAGATTATGTAATGTTATAATTCTATAACGTGCAACTACACAGCACCTGCTGCTGTGTAATTCTTATTTGAGGTGAGAAGATGAATTATTGCATGCACATGATCCCTCATCAAATAACAAGCAAACATATTTAGTCGCTGGAGAAATTAGGTTGTGAACTTGACTTTGTGCGCCCAAAATATTGCTCGGTATGATTCTCTAATTCCAAAGCAGGAGAGAAAAAAAGGAAGAAAGAAATGTTTTTTTTAATGTTTCTGTTATGTCATATTTGCATGCTTGACCGATGATCTATCAAAACAAGAACTCTCAGCTCCATTGATGCACTGCTCCTCCTGCTGAGAGGACACGGACATGCTTAAAAAGCACTATGACCCCTCTTTTGACCGAAGTAAAATGAACACTGGTCCATTGTGTGCAGTTAGATGTGCATTTCTTGAAACTAATTTTTATTTCTTTTTTTTTTTAAAGGCAACATTTCTGCTGAAATGGCAAGCTGTGGAGGTAGGTGTAAACCATGAAATAGTTGCTGTATGTGGATAGCTTTTGGGATAAATAAATTCTTCAGTCCCACTTTAATTCCAGCATAGACTTTAACAGTAAAAACAAGAGAATATAATAGCTAAAGCAGAAAAGCACTAGAAAAGTAGGGCAAAGCAAAGTTTCTTTGTTTCTGAAACCATATACAAGACTCAAACACATTATTCAACTATATAGCAGTAACAGGAGTCCTTTGATGTGGTTGGTGTAGCAAGTTACAAAACTGATCTGTACAGCAGCACTGTCACAGTACTTAAAAACGGTCTTTGTTTTATCACATCTTGTTTTCATTTCTTTTTCATTGGAAAAATGCTGTCACACAGAAGAGAATATTGTTCTCTTTTGGCCTCTCTGACAAAGCAGTGACCCTTAAAAAGGTAGCAGGGGGCCAACTCAACCTCCTTTAATTTTCCTGAGTCAGACAATGAATCTCAGTTAAGGCACTATCTTAGGATGGCAGTTGAGTGCTGATATGGTTGATCAGCTAACTGGTCTGTCCACAACAAGTTAGTTGAACACACTTTAGTCAGTTAATTGTTTGTAACTGATCATGTAAAAATAAACCAATATTGACTATCACTTAAACTAGTGTGTAATAAAATATCCTGTTTTACAGACATCAAGGTGAAGGAGCTGAACAAGCGTGCGTCAGGTCACGCATTTGAGGTCATCCTGAGCCCCTCAACCCCAGATCCCAAGGGAGAATTTCCATTGTCCCCTCTTAGAAAAAAGGAAACATCGCTGGATGAGATCAAGAAGAAGCTGGAAGCTGCAAATGAGAGACGCAAGGTATCTGCACAAGTAACACAAGTTGCTAACGGACGTGACCAAACAACCTCTTAGAAAACCACTAACTGACTTTGAGGTCTAGCACGTTAACTGTTAACTTACAGAGGTTCTCTTGTGTCATTTTGTCAGAGCCATGAAGCTGAAGTGCTGAAAAACTTGGCTGAGAAACGAGAGCACGAGAAGGAAGTCATCCAGAAGGCCATCGAGGAAAACTGCAACTTCAGTAAGAAGGCGGAAGAGAAGCTCAATCAGAAGATGGAGGCAAACAAGGAGAACCGCACGGCACGCATGGCAGCTCTCAACGAGAAGTTCAAGGAGAAGGTAAGCTCTTAATGTTATACCAACATATCTTCATGTTTTATGTTGAAAAAAATGTAAACTATTGTGATCCTTTTGTCCTTTTGTTAAACACACAAACAGGACAAGAAGTTTGAAGAAGTGAGGAAGAACAAGGAGTCGATGAAAGAAAGGGAACATTAATTTGTTCATACCCTGGAAAACAGTTTTTACATCTCCAAAGATAAGCTATATTTTTTTAACTGACACTTCTGCATTATTGTTTCTTGGGTTAGTTCTGATTATGCCGTTGAATCAAAATTGGTTATACCGGTTAGATTTGGTGTGGATATAATCTGACTCTTCTTAGGTTGTAGATTTTCTTTTTTCTTTGGCAGCTGTTTACACACTGTTTTGTGGTATGAACTACATTTTTCCATAAGCAGGTATTCCATTACAGTAAATTGCTCCTTGTGTTTCATACTGTTAAAATGCATTAATTAATACTGTTCTGAACTGTTGATAATGCTGTAAGTTTGAGTATACTGTATGATACCAAGGTTCGACCATTAAAGTTTGTATCCAAGTTTTAAGTTTCTGTCCTGGAGAGTTAAGTGTGTTTACCCTTCATTTCATGAAGAATGACATAATTATTGGATTTGAAGGTACAACCACACTAAGTACCTCTGTAGTATGCTCAGTGATGCTTTGACACTGCTGACACCTAGTGGCAGTGAGGTCATCTTAGTGATAGTTTTGTAATGGTTACATGTAAAAGCCCTGACTCCCAAGGGGTTACAGAGATAAGTGTTATAATCACATTTAAATTAGTTTCCTATTTTCTTCTCAAATACTGAATATTTAGTTGGCCAGATCTTTAAAATAAATCTTTCACATTTGTGTGAAAAAAATCAATGGTTGAACAGCTCATGTCCACAGTGAAACCATAAACAGTCACAGATTAGGGCAATTTTTTTTTTATTTTAAAGGGTCACTAGGCAAAAAAGCTGGAAACCAAAGTTCATCCAAGCATGTTTGTGAGTGAATTACTGGTCTGTATTTGTACAGAACTGGCCACACCCAATATACAAAAACATTAATGATGTCAGTGTCATAATGTGGACGACACAACGTTTCAGTTATATAAAATCACAACAAATAGCCTCTGAAAAAAGACATAATTTATAAAGAAAGGTAGAAGAGAATCAGAGAAATGCCTTGACACAGCCCTATTTGTAGAGAGACAGAGGAGTAACAGTGCTGCATATTAAGCAGATTGTCTTCACGTGGATGAACAACAACAGCTTGTTGCCCATGAGAGTATGGCAAACCATTTTCACGATTTACCTTCCCTTTGTCAGTCCTTCTAGAAGAAGGTCATTTTAACAAATAAGAGTGGTAAAGGTATGGAAGAGAGGGCAGAGAAAAGTGAAGGCCTTTTAGCACAGTTGATTTTATAGCCCATAATTAAAAAAGGATGCATTGTCTGCATGTAATATTATAACTGATGTGGAACAACAGAACAAAGTAGTATAGAAGTAGACCATTGCTTCACATCCCAAGGCAAAACGTTTGAGAACTGCTGTCATGTGACAATGGACATAGCTTGGAAGGTTTATGGTAAAAGCAAGGAAACACCAGCCGATCACTGTGGTAACTGATAAACATATTCATTCATTTACACCTATGGGCATATTGTAGGTTCAGATTCACATGAGCAGCATGTCTTTGGACTGTAGGGACACATATGCTCCCATCAGCACAAGACAGCGCTGGTAGACAAAGCTGTAATGTTACACTTGTATGCAGTGACACCCTCATGCATAAGCAGCACATGGGCCCAGCACTGAGTGTTACAAGCTGTCACAGTAATCGCGTTGTCACAAATTTATGTAGTGAACATGGGTTTGGTTCTGAAGCACGTAGGGTTTTGTGTTTCTGATTACTCTCATTCAACATATTGTTCTGATGACATTCCTTTGACTGGATATCAGGATTTTTACTTATGTTTTTGGCTCCTAAATTTGAATAGGCACTGATATGGCATTCTGTGTTCATGCATTAGAAAATATAATAACATTTGATTCAATAAACAATACATAGTGTCACAAAGGTTTGATGATTTAAAGTGGCTTAACACCAGGGGTATCATTTGAAAAATGTTGATAATTGAACTACACTCATGACGTGCACTGTAAACTATTTGCACACAGCAAGTCACACATAGCTGCACTCATGGATCAAGCTTTTTCCTCATCAATAAGAAATTAAAAGCCTAAATTCAATAAACAACAACAGAAACATTCACCTTTTTTTAGTTCTTATACGTGAAATGACCCACATATCAAAATCGCTTTCACTCATGTTTAGCTTGTTTTTCAAGTTTCTTAGCAATCTAATACTTTGTGGTCACAGTGTAATATTTGTTGAGGTGTTTACAAATTTACACATAGTTGTTTTTGTTTGAGTCTGTTTTGTTATGCTCACAAACGCACACACAGTGCTGCACAATCCCATCTTTGTCATGTGTTTGGAGAAAACTGCTGGACTCATCAGCCCACAAAGATGCTTGTCCCATAGAGCACTTTTCCTCCACTGTCTGACAACACAGGGGACAAAGACTGGCTCCACTCCAAGACCCTTTCCTCAGCCTGCTCATGATCATGACTTTTGCTGGCTTTAACAATATTTATGCGGCATCATTTTTTATCTGCTCTATTCCATAATGTGAACCATGTCCTGAGCCTCTGAAGTAGGCCTTTTTCAGGTTAAGGCACTGATCATCCTACAGTGAGTTTATACCCGTGAGGGCAAGAAATATTCAGTGTTATCGTAGACACACCCAGAAAATTCATCTCTGTTGGGAATATACACTGAGTAGGATGGTTTGAATCAGGGAACAATGCAGATCTTTCAGTAATACTGAGTCTAACAATGGAAGCTTTGTTACTGAGCGCTAAACAAGAGAAAGGCATTAACCATAAAACTGATGTGACCACACTAGTCAAGCAGGGAAATTGCAGGTTTTGATAACCAAATGAGCTCCAGCAGGGTTATCACAGTAACTTGGAAAGAAGCTATGAAGCCAAATTAAGAACATATGCACTTTAGGAATGCACATGATATCATGCCGCATATATGTTACAATATCAAGCATGGGGTACTATCAAAACATTATGTGAGTGTATCTTCAAATATGTATAGTTATTGTCCTATTATCTACGGAACAGCAACAGGCTTTACGACAAATTAGCTGTTACATGTTGAAAGGAACAGCTTTTGCCAAATGTGTCCCCTTAACGATTAACCATGCCTAATAGAGTCTAATAGACAGACCATGAACTGTTATATACATACCATACATACTGTGATAGGATAATATTAAAATACCCAGATAGCAAAATAAATAGGGCCCATACTTGGGCCACATGCTTCTTTTCTTCTGGCCCAATTTACAACCGGTTCCACTGCCCGAATCTGGCCCGAATACACCTTGATTGTCAGATGCTACTTCCACATCTGGACCAATTTTGGCGCACACAGAAAATCTTCCAGCTGTTAGGATAACAGCCGGACTCTGTCCAGAAGGAAGTATATGGGCCAGACTTGGTCCGAGGACTCAGGCATATGTTGGGCAACAGGTTTAATTTTGTTATCTGGGATGATTTAGAAAGAAGGATATCAGATCAGTATATAGCATAATTATTACCATCACATGACTTCTAATCTTTTTCTAATGTCTGACTAAACGTCATCATATTGTCACATATATAACAATCATATTAACTAGTCTGTTGGACAACTAGCAGAATGGGCGCCCAGAGGCCATATATGATAGAAATGCCTCATGGGAGTGCCATGCATTTTATCTGGTAGTGGAAGAATTTCTGTTGAAAGTGGGCGGGGTCTTTGGCCAGGCGACAGCAGCCATTGGTTAAAACGGTGTGTGCAGCGGCAGAAAAGAGCAGCGCCGTGTTAGCTGTTTGGCCAGAGGAGCCGCTTGTCAAACGGCCCTGTATCCGTATCCTCTCGGCAGCTGCGCCGTGAGAGCCGCCAGGCGCTGCTCCCGACACGGTCATCCTGTATCCGCTCACCCCTCCAAACAATGTTATCTATGTTCCGCACGCCTCTAAATCACTCACTGACTGCTGCATCTCAGACTTTGGATTGATTCTACCATCTACAGGTATGACCATTTTTTTATTAAAATTTTTTTTTTCTCGAAAATTCATGGTAATTTTCCCGTGATAAAGTGGCATAGCGTGAAATAGGTTCAGAGGCGCCCCGACCGCAAAAACCGTCAGTCAGTTTTCATGGATGTGCAGCGAGATGTTTTTTTTAAATTCATCTCTTAACACCGCACAGTAAAATGTTGCTTACGGAGGAATTGAAGCCAAGCCCCGAAGCTCAGAGGAAGTGTTGATGCAAATCTATATCGGACACTGGCTCTCAAATTCAAACAGACATGTCGATCAGGTGCAGGTTTGCTTTGGGGAATTAACTGCAACAGGCCCATTGCTAAAGGCCTGTGGTTTAAAAACCACACGTTGAAACATCCTTCCTGAATATAGTCGAGCATTTTCCTTTTACCCATAAATATTTTAAAGGATTGCAACCGTTCTTGGAAACGGAGGGGTGTGGGTCTGATGGGGTTATGTTACGTAAGATCTTCCCATTCATCACTCCACGCCTTTTCCTCCTGATCCTCGCTCGGCCTGCGCTCATCCCACTCAGCCCGATCTCCCTCTCTCTTTGAGGATGCTCGCCACATTTCTGAGAAGTGAACCCATAGAGATCTGAAGTGATATAAATCAGTGAAATGTTTAACTGATTTTAATCCTGGTCTCCTTATGTGTAAATGGCGCTCACATAGTATCACATAGTTATTGCCAAAAAGACTAACTCAGCACAGTGTGCAGTTAGGTTTACTATATTTAATGTTTAACTCAATTTGTTAGTGTGGCAGCAAACAGAAAATTCTTTTCTTGCAAAGCTTGCAAGGAGCTTTAAGACATATTTTCCCTAATCTTGTGTAAGTCATCTAAAGTCACTTATTTACTTCAGAGTGAGTCCAAAAAACCAGTTGAGCTATATTTATAAACGAGAAAAAACAAACAAATTATTATGATCTTAGCAAAACAGGAGATGTGAAATCATTTTCCACTGCTGTTTTAATTATTGCGACTCTTCTTCTGTCATTTATATTGTGATACCGATCCCTTCAACACTCTAGGTGTTTAGAAAATGTACTATATCATTATGTAGCCTATAGTGATATTATGATATAAAATTAATCATGGAGGATTTTATCCATTGTCCACCCCTGGATGAACATTCATCCATTATCACTCGACCGTCAAAACAACGTATGCACTCTTGTGCATTAAAACCTTTCAAATCCTACCTACACCTGTTAAGCAGAGCAACTGTAGGTTTGATTCTGTATAAAGGTCTACACTGCCTGTCATAGGTTCTATAATACCCCCTTTCAAACATTATTTTATTGAAATTTCAGCAGTTCAACTCTAGTGAATGACCTTACAGAAAACAGACCTTTTTCAGGGATGAAGAAATTGGTAAAGTTACAGCTTTCCTGCAGCAGTGTTAGTAAATGGTGCCTTTAAAGTTAATGTAAACACTTCCTACAGCTGCCCCTAACGTTTGTACTAAGGCTGTGTCACAAACCGTGTTACTACACTTTCTGCTGCATGATTACGACAGTACTGTACGGCAGGAAGTAGTATTGCTATAAGTATGATCATTATTATAGAATACAATAAGTATTCTGATACTGATACTAGTATTGGAAATGGCTCCGATACTGGATAAAATACTGGATCGGGTATCAGCAAATACAAAAAAAGTCTTTGCACTGATACCCTGTAATTCATTAATAAACTTTATAGTTTCCCACCAGGATAAAAAAGCAGTTTTCAGGAAAGTAAATCTTCTTCACCGCTCTAAAACAGTAGCCTTTGCAGCCACTGGCAACTGCTGTTTAAGAACAGCAAAGAATAATTGGTTTCTGGTAAATAGTGTAACGTTAGCCATTAACAAAATGTCAGCCATTTCGCAATATTTTATGCTGGAAAGTCCCACCAGTAACAAAGCAACATGTACAGTGTGCAAGGCTTAAATTTCAAGGTGTGGCACTAGTGCAACTAGTGTAGGAATTGTCATGCAAATTTATTTTAGGATTGGCAGTCAAATTAGATGATAAAAGAGATTATATAGCAGCTCTTCATGTATCTGTTCCTGTTTATGGGTTTAATCTGAGCTATGCCATACAACAATGATAGCAATCATATTACATCCATGCAGGGTTACTAGTATACAGCTGTTAATTTATTTATTTTTAATGCAATGGTATCTGATCGGTACTCTGTATTGGCTGATACACAAGTTCAGGTATCCGAATCGGTATTTGGGAAGGAAAAATGGCATTGGAACATCTGTACTGAGAAAAAGACAAGTAACAAAGGAAGACAGACTGGTTGGTCAGGGGTTCATCTTCCAGCAAGATAATGACCCAAAACATTAGAGGAAAAAAAACCCAGCTACATTGTCTTCAAATTGTGGACGAGCAGCACAGTCTCCAGACTTAAACACCATGGAGCTGGACAAAAGATGAAAGCAAAGCAACCTGCAAGTGCAACATATTTATGGGAACCTCTGCAACAGTGTTAAGACAAACTGTTTTTGTTCTAATCTTAAATTTCAGAGTACACTGAGACACTACACTATATACATTTTTAGTAAAACCTGGGAAAAAAAAAAAAAAAAATCTTGGGAACAAGCCAGAGAAATGAGTCAGATGCTCTATTGCCACCACGAATTACACTCTTATCCATAAGGATCCATGATGTATTATCAATTATGAAAACATAAGGGTAATTCTCTTCTACAAGTGGAAACACTTAAAGCTGCACTGATCAATATTTCTGTTGTTAATGAATCAAATGATGTGTGTAATATGAATGCGGTTAATCAGTGTGGAACATGCAGGATTATCACTCAACACTGCAGTTTGTCTCTATAGAGCCTTTTAGTCTATTTTACTCTATGGATTATTGTTTTGGTTTTCTGGCCCACTAACTTCACTCAAATCAACTTTGTAAGTGTTGTGTTTTCCAACTTGTCCCTCAGCCCTCAAGTGGCAAAAAAGGAAAATAAAACAATTATTGCAGCTTTAAGGAAAAAAAGTTAATGAAAATGTTGTTGATTAAGTATATCTATTATTTATTTGTCATTTGAGAGACTCTTATTTTATTTTCTTTATTTTTGGATCAATCATTTGGTCTCGAGAATGTAAGAAAACAGTGAAAATCCCTGTTAAAATTTCAAAGCCCTAGGTGACATCTTCAAATGCAATTATGTAAAAAAGAAAAGCAGGAAACTAGAAGCTGAGAATATTTAACGTTTTGTGTGGTAATTGACTTAAATGATTGAATTGTTGTTGATAATTTTTCTGTTCACTGGCCCAACACCTAATGCTTTTCTTTTTTGTAATAGTGGCCGTGTTGCAGGAGCAAACTCACAGTAGTCTGTCCATGCATTTACATACACATGCAGATGCAAACAGTATCTGACGGCATCTGAAGGCCAGACAGATATTGACTTAACTGACTGTTCGTTCATTCTGTCTGCCCCCCCCCCTCTCGTCTCCAGTTTGCCATGGCGACGGTGGTGATGGAGCAGATTGGTCGCCTGTTCATCAATGCGCAGCAGCTACGTCAGATCCCTCAGCTGCTTGAGTCGGCCTTCCCCACACTGCCTTGCACTGTGAAGGTGTCTGACGTTCCCTGGGTGTTCCGCGAGCGTCACATCCTCACCGGCTACAGACAGCCGGACCAAAGCTGGCGCTACTACTTCCTCACCCTCTTTCAAAGGCACAATGAGACCCTCAATGTGTGGACCCATCTGCTGGCTGCCTTCATCATCTTGGTGAAGTGGCAGGAGATCTCTGAGACGGTTGATTTTTTGCGAGACCCTCACGCTCAGCCTCTCTTCATTGTCCTCCTGGCAGCCTTCACCTACCTCTCCTTCAGTGCCCTCGCCCATCTCCTCTCTGCCAAGTCCGAGCTCTCCTGCTACACCTTCTACTTTCTCGACTATGTAGGAGTCGCTGTCTACCAGTATGGCAGTGCCCTGGCGCACTACTACTACGCCATAGAGAAAGAGTGGCACACTCGAGTGCAAGGGCTCTTTTTACCCACAGCAGCTTTCTTGGCCTGGCTTACTTGCTTCGGCTGCTGCTATGGCAAATATGCCAGTCCTGAGATACCCAAGTTCGCCCTCAAGCTCTTCCAAGTGGTGCCCTCAGCCTTGGCTTACTGTTTAGACATAAGCCCTGTGGTTCACCGCATCTACAGCTGCTACCAGGAGGGCTGCTCCGACCCAATTGTGGTGTACCATTTCTATCATGTGCTCTTTTTCTTAATCAGCGCCTATTTCTTCTGCTGCCCTCACCCAGAGAGTTTGTTCCCTGGGAAGTGTGACTTCATCGGGCAGGGCCACCAGATCTTCCACGTGTTCGTGGTGGTGTGCACCCTGACGCAGATCGAAGCACTGCGCACAGACTTCACAGAGCGCCGCCCCCTCTACGAGCGTCTTCACGGCGATCTCGCACACGATGCAGTTGCACTCTTCATCTTCACTGCCTGCTGCAGTGCTCTTACCGCTTTTTATGTACGCAAGCGTGTACGTGCCACTATCCACGAGAAAGAGGAGTAACAATTGAATTGAGTTTAAAAAAAAAGAAAGAAAAAAGAGGTCTAATTTATTTTACTCTGTAGTGACCGTTAATTAAAAATAATTCAGATGTTTTTGTCAATGAAAGTTATCAGTTTGTGACAGTGACTTATGACTATGTCTTCTCTGTGATTTGCCAAACTACAGTGAGCTATAAAAGTGATTTTTAAGGTTGTGTTTTTGTGACTTTCACTGAGGAAAAGGGAATCTTGTAATTTGTCGGTAGCAATACAGGTAGTACTCAAACACTGCAATGAGTCCTTGCATCTTTAACTGCTCTTTTTATTAGTCTGCAAGGTTTTTATTTAGCCGTAGTCTAAAGGAATGTTTTACTTTACAATACAAAAATACACTTTCTGTCAAGGTGAGCAGAAAACTAGAGACCGGTTTCTTAAGATGCCTTTTTACCTTATCACATTCAGAATAATCTCACTGTCTTAATCAAATTGTAGCATTTCAAATCATGCAAGCATTTATTTTTACAGTCTGCAGTCCCATAACATTTTGTATATTGCAGTCAGACAATTCCAATCCAATTTAAACTACGTAGGTATTCTTACCTACCTTTCTGACATAACGTTTTTCTTCCTTTTGATTCTGCCCCTCTCTTTACGGATCAAAGCAGGATTTTATTTCTAATTTATCAAGGCAAATGCAAATGTTTGAACATATTCTGGGAATGTTGAGAACCCAATTTGAAAACCAAATATTGTACCTCATATTAAAAAAAAAAAAAAAGGAGATGTTTTTTTTCTGTGGGTGATACCATTCTGTTGAAAATGAGGCTGGCACTCAGTATTGGTAAAGAGATGGATGGTAGATTACTGATGTCTTTGTTGTTGTGACAGTGTTAATCTTTTTTTTATTCAAAGGGCTGGAACTTCAGCTTTTGCCTTTTCACATCCCATGATATCAGTGCTTTTGCGTGCGTTGTTTTCATTGTTGGTTGATCAGATTTGAGACACAAAAAGCTGTGTCTGACTGGTGTTCTGCTTTTGGTATATTTTGTTTTCGTATGATAAATATGTATGTGCCTCTACGCATGTCTTTTGGTATATACTGTGGATATTAAGTGTGTGAATGTCAATGAAAGCTTAGCCCTCCACTTCTTTCTTACCCTGTAAATAAGATGTTTTTCTCTACAAAGTCGTTTGCATCCCATTTTCTCTTTATCCAATACCATTCAGACCTGAATGCAGTTTTTCTTCTGGTGCAATATGGCACACTCATGTTGTGCTGTATCCTTTCAGAGTGTATTTTATGTTCAGTGTCCACCTGCCTATCAGATTTTATTGGTTATGAATACACCATTTAATATTGCTGCACTGTAACTCTGAAGAGACCCTTTATTTTACTTTTTTTTTTTTTTTTTACTTTTGTCATCACGCAGATATGGCTCACTGGTTGCTTAGATTTCTATCTCGCAAACTTTTAAATGTCAGAAATGATCTATATTCATTGCAGCACTCTCTGTTCATGATGGTGTTTAATGTGCCAATGAATCTGTTATTGCTTCAGTGATGGTACTACTGAAAGATAAATTCAGAGACAGAATGTCAGAAGTGACAAGTTGATTTTTAAATGATGTCTTGACCTGACTGCAGACATGTTACCGGTGAGATTTAACCTCAACTCCCCTAAATATGAACCTTCTAACTGCTGACTTTGGCACTACTGACCTGGTCTCATCATGCACTGCCTGAATCAACACTGTACATACTGTAGCTGACAACACTGGCTATGTTTACATGCATGGAGGTGTATGCTGTTGATGTGGTTATTCTGGTCCTGTGTTGATTCTCGAAAATGTCATAATGCAGAGTAACCTGTACTCCAGTTCAGGGACACCTCGTAAAACACTTCCCTTTTTGAGCAATAAATGAGTTGACAACAAAATTGAAACTCATATATGAGACTCATATTTGCCATGTAGTCTAATGCTTCAGTGAGTTTTTTTTCTTTTTTTTTTTACAGGCTGATCATATCGAATTGGCAAAAGAAGCCTGTAAATCTCACATCAGCCCTGGCTGTGACATAAGGTTATTGTCCTCATCATCAAAGGGACCAAAATGATTAAAACTGGGATTATAATTTCTTTCCCCTGTGTTAGAGATAACTCAGTATTGTTCAAACAGGGAGGGAGCAGCTGGAAAGTATAACCCTATCCCGTTTAATAATTAGATTGTTGGTGCAACTACTAAAGATAATCTAAGTTGCTGCCAATTAAACATGATGAAGATCTTAACTGGAATATGGCTACCAGTGTGTGTGTGTGCATGTGTGTTATGTGTGTGTGTGTGTGTGTGTGTGTGTGTGTGTGTGTAAACGTAGCCTCTGATGCCAACCAAGGTTTCCTTTTATCCCTTTATGAAAGCAGGGTGAGAGGGACCAGAATGTCTTCTGCCTCTGAAAATATGAAATATGTGTGGCTGACTGTACTAATATTCTGTGGTATTTAAGAAAATAAAGTGTTACAGTAACTTCAAATTCTCCTATTCTTTTTTTTTTTTTTTTTTTTTTTACAGGTTAGGCATATACGGAAAAGCCTTAATGATTTGCGTCTTATGGGTCGCTTAAAACCTAATTGTGAAATTGAACCACAGCAGAATATCTTGACATTTAAATACCAATGAATTTAAAGCAATGAATTCTTTCACTTTTAAAACAATTGTTATGAATTATTGTTTAAATTCCGCTCTATTAAATTTCTCGATCCTTACAGGTTCACTTTTTTTTTTAATTCACATGGAAACTATTGGATTAAGAAATTGTAAAGTAAAAAAAATAAACAAAGTTAATCAAATTGGACAGGTTCTACACAGAAACTCAACATGAAAACTTTCAAGGGACATTCAAGTTACTGAAAAAAAAGTAAATTGAATTAGTTAGACCTTTGCCTTCAGTCATATGAGCCGAAGGAAGAGAAACTCAGGGGAGCGACAGGAAATTCTGCACATTACATTTATTAACCTCAGATAATGAGCAAAATCACAAAACTGTGAATGAAATTTCAGAGAGGCAAATTCAAACCACATAAATTCAGATAGATGGTTTGCAGAGTAAAATATTTTAATGCTACGACTTCAAAGGTATTCAGTGCTCACTGTCGGTTACATTTTACAATTATTTATTTTAGATTTAAATTATTATGGCCTGTCTTTGTTTCCACAGATACATCTTAATCATGATATATTTCAGACAAATGGAGCCTCATAGTGACTGAATCTCACATTTACACATTCAGGTCTATGCAACATTAGAAACTGAAATTTAAAATCTGGGTGAGATTTAAAGTTTATAAAGGCTCATTTTAAGAGCATTTCACTGTAAATCTTAAGTTTTTATTTCCTGACACACAAAAAGTATGTTTAGATGCAAGATTTGCTGATGTCTAACTGGGGACTGCAGATCTATTTCCCCTCTCTTTTCACTTTGCAGACAGTAAAACTGCCTTTAATGCAGTTAAAAAAAAACAAACAAAAAAACCCATAACCAAATTAATTCAAAGTAACGTTATATTGTCACCAAAATGTACAGTATGCAGTTAATTTTATTCTCAGATCCCATTACTGGAAGAGTAATGGGTCTGGACTATATGTCATGAGGTGGTAAATGTAAATAATGGGCAGTAAAGACAGGTCTAGTCTAAAATCTAGCGTTTCTCAGGCAGACCTCAGTTATACCTTTGTCATCATCTTTATACCACCAGAGGGCAGCCTTGTTGTTTGGTGAGACAGTCACAGTTTGACAGCAATGGTAATACTAAAGCACCCTGAAAGGATTGTCTCATTGTGGGTAAAACTGACTCTGAAGAGGTATTTTGAGGTGAAAGGGTTTTCTGTGAAGATAAAACTTGTTTAACTGATGATTAGCTCTTTTCTGAATGGTTTAGAATCATAACAAGAGGTTAATCACAAAAATATATTACATAGAAACTTGGTAAAAGCATGGCCTCCACAGGTTGACTGTTAAACATCAACAAATACTGTTGATAATAACATCATGTACATTTTTTACTTAGTTTAAAGTGAAATGGCTTCACTGGCTGACAAATCCAACAACAGCCTATTCAGTAAAGGGCCTGAATCACTCCCTGAATGAGCAAATGTTAATATTTAAATTAGGTAGCTCATGTTTCAAAGGTTTATCAAAAAAAAAACAAACATGGATGAAGCAAACCATTATGAGTCTGTTGGCCTATTTACTGCTGCAAGATGACATATGCGCCATTGTGTTGGTCCCACTGTCTGGAGTTACAATGGCAAAAAATACAAAACAGATGGTTCTCTGTTTTGTACAGTACACAAGAGTAAAGTACAGAAAAACATGCAATTATTTTCTTTTCGGGCAAACAGCTCTAAATGGTATCAAGCAAGGGGGGAAAAAAAGTTACATCACCTGGAGTTCTCCTGGACAGACAAGCACAATCACTCTCACAAGATCTATTTCACCCCACAACACTGACATTTACGAGAGTGAATCTTTCCATTAGGGGGCACAAACGATCTGCATATTCTGCCAGACGCATATTACTAGTGTATCACAGCACTTGCAAATGAACTTACAGGTCAATCAAGAATTTTTTTTTCTAAATGCATTTTTATTGATGGTGATGCCCTGCTGTTTTTACACATCAGGGTATTCATTAGGCCATCTGCAGCCTGGACTTTTAAACAACATATGTCATTTCCTTTGCTGAATTAAACCCTCTGTGTAAATGGACAGCAGTTGATTATTGCTGTAAACATTTTGATCATAGTCTAAGAATAATATAACATGAATAAATGTAATGCTTTTCATGCAGATGCTCCATCAGGAACAGTAATTGTAGCGGTATCTCACTCTACAGCCTAATGGGTGGCACATATAGTTTATGTATGAATGTTCTGTATGTGTGGATATAGTGGCTCGGGTGCTAACACTTGTTAACACTTGTTTTTGTTTACATATGCCTGTATTTATGTTTTCTGTCCCAGATTGGTCTAAATGTGCGGACGTTTGTGTGGGTTCCCAGAAGCGTTGCTTATGATGATTAAGCTGGCTCATACGTTCCCATAAGGTAACCATCTCATCAAGCTTATCCCTCCACCTCTCTCCTACTGACACACACACACACCCACACATAACACTTATACCCCGAGTGAGTGGAAATTCATAAGCTGCACTAATTAGAACATCTCTAAAGTACATTTTCCAGTGATGGAGAAGAATCATCGAAATTTAAGGCAGAAATGAGCTCCTGATGTATCTACCTT
The DNA here is from genome assembly GCF_002814215.2 of Seriola lalandi dorsalis. Classification (NCBI taxonomy): domain Eukaryota; kingdom Metazoa; phylum Chordata; class Actinopteri; order Carangiformes; family Carangidae; genus Seriola; species Seriola lalandi. The sequence goes on along the minus strand of NW_019525162.1, from coordinate 1,276,782 downwards.
GGATTTGATTAATTCACAGTATTACACACTCAGACGGTCTTAAATCAAATGCCAGAGATAGTGATAATTGCCTTACAGCCTGCTTCCTGTCCTCTAACTATCAATTGCTTCCCCAGACTCCATCAATTTTCATACGCCTGTTTCTGGAGCAGCTCGCTGTCCCCCTCCCCCTGGTTTCACTCATGTCCTCTCCCTCCGTCTTGGTTCCTCTCTCTGCGAGTTGCGCTGTTAAAGCTATTGCTCCTATCCATTCCTCTTTAAATGCTTCATTTGCTTTGTATGATTTGTATCAAGGTTGCCAAGGTAATATTGGGTGGCCTTGGTCTCCTATCGTGTTTTGTAATTAAAGGTTTGACTTGCTAGAGGGAGTAGCTTTGTTCTCAGATATTAAATCGCCTTCTCTTTTTGCCAGGTGACAGACAGCCAGCTTCTTTTTTCTTGTCTTTATGTTTTTTTGATGAACCTCTTCTGTTCTGCCAGGTATTTTTTTCCCACGATCCTTTGTTATTGTGGCATTTTCATATGGTTTCTCGCTTTTGTTATTGAATAGAGAAAAGCTTTGAGAAAATCACTGTGTTACGAGGGATAGTAATCATATGAGGAACTGAACAAAGCATTACCAGCCTATAAATTAGAAATGAATCTAAATGGAAAACGTAATACCTGTCCTCCTGTCCCTGTAATGTACTCATAACTAATAATGGCACAGAATCAGTCCATGTTGAAGTAGATGCACAGCAGGACTGTCAAAAATGTCTCTCTCTAAAACCAGTTTTTCTACTTCATACAGTAAAGTTAATCCTTATAACAGTTCAAACAATGGTCTATTTGAAGTAACAAAAGTATATTGAAAAGCCTTTGAAATGTTAATTTGGTTCTTTAGATCTAAAACGTTCAATTAGTACACTGAAGAGAAACCAGATAATATTTAATGCTTTACTGTCTGTACACCTGGTTAACCTAAAATCATGTAGGGGTTTGAAAATCTGTTATCATTCTTTTGTAGATTTTAAAAGATAGATTTGGGAAATACGCTGATTAGCTGTCTTCCTAAAAGAAGATTAATTCTACTCTCATATCTGTCCATTAAATATGGAGGTGAAGCCAAGAGACAGTTGGCTCATCTTACCTTAGCTTAGCTAAGCTTAACATAAAAACTGGAAACAGAGTTGAACAGCTAGCTTGGCACTTTCCAAGGTAACAAAACCACCTTCCAGCACCGCTAAAGATCACCAATTAACACGTACAATCTTGTTTATTGAGTCTGTTTTGCAGGTTTTATGGGGAGCAAGAAGTCACTGGTTCCCCCACAACTTTTTTTTTTTTACACTTTTGTACTGATTAAACCAACAATGATGTAACAATCTTTTTTTCATATCTGGATAAAGCCTGGCTGCTCTCAGTCTCTGTGCTAAGCTAAGCCAACTAGCTATAGGATAGGAGTGGTGTCATTCCTCTCACCTACCTCACAGCAACATAAAGTATTTTCCAAAATGCTGACTATTTTTTTTTTTTTTAAACTTGGCTTTGTTAAACTTTTATTGTTGATTCATGTCAGAAACGTACATTTTGTCTACTTTGTTTAACTAACATACAGACAATACTTATAATTAATAGGCCTTTCAATAGACCACACTATACTTGTCACTCAACTCTCCTCTTGTATATTGCTTTCTGCACCACAGTGCCATTGTTTTGTAGAGTCGCATTTAACAGCTCGAATGGGTATTGCACTTTATAGTGTTTGGTTTTTGGCAATCCCAGAATTGTTTGTTGTCATCAGTCATACTGTGTATGTTCAAGCAGAGTAAGACTGCAGTACACAGATAAAGGCTAAAAGAAATAAGAGCATAAAATATAGATCTACAGAGTTGATGAAACAGGCTACTCAAGGATGTAAATTGTGAGGCTCCAGCCAACAATGGTTGTTTTAGAATGAATCCTAAAGTTAACAGTGAGTGTGACTTTGTAAAAGACAATACTGAGGCACTGGTTCATATATAGTCTATTGTTAATACTACTCCTAGCATGAGAGAATCAGCCTTTGTTTTCATAATTGCATACATGTTGCATTGTCCTTGCTGGCACTGATACTGTAGCCATCATTCTACAGCACTGTCAAAATTGACTACAAACCTAATAGATTCAGTCTGTTCCAAAAAAACACACCTCTTGCCTCCTCCTTATTGTTGTAGTTGCCTCTATGCCTCTACTTGCTTCACCACTCAGCTTGCCCGCTGATCGGGCCTATTCATCATGAGCTGGTTGAGGAGATATTGGAGGTTGGTGAAGGTGAGGAGGGAGCACGCATGCCCTATCTGAAGGTCTCTCTCTGTTGCCAAAGCCCGAAGCCACTGTTGGATAATGAATTCCATCCTCCTGCCCCTTAACCTCTTTGTATACAGCAGGGTTACAGACTCCCGACACATTATACCCAGATAACCAGAAAGTGGGAAACTTTAAGAAGCCTGGACATTGTGTTTTTTCTCCCAGCAGGCGTGTGCTAGTGCCGCTTAGGGGGTAGATAGACTTGTTTAGTGGGTGTTATTGTTTGAATAACCTTTTGCTCACTGAGTTGAGACATAACAGCCAATACTCCAGGCTCCAGAAAACATTTTTTCTTTATACTGTATTTTACTGTAACTCAAACTTTTGGGTTTCTTTGCCATCTGATTTTAACTAATGTTCTACAGTTCTACATACCATACCCTAAATCTCAGCATGTTTTGACTATGTGGTGTGTTCACTCAGGAAAGTGTACACAACTTTCTTGTAAAGCGTTAGATGTGAGGATGGATACTGCTCTTGTGTTTATATAGTAAATATGCCACCGATTAGCTTAGGTTAGCATAAGGACTGGAAACCCCTTGGCCTGTCTCCAGTCCAAAGGTAACAAAATCCTCCTATCAGCAACTCAGTACTCACGTCCTGGTTTCACTGCTGGTTTCCTGGCAATAGCTCAGTGCTAAGAAGAGAGTCAGTCACGTGACCCACAATAAAATCACTAGTGACCTTTATAGATGCTGGTAGGTGGATTTTTTTTTGCCTCGGGAGATAGCCAGGCTAGGATTCCCCCCCCCAATCCCTCCCCTATAACCATTTTTTGTGCTAGGCTAAGCTAAATTGTCTGCTGACTATAGCATCATATTCACTGCACAGCCACAGGTTCTGATCTTTTCAGGAAGAAAGTGAATATGCATAGCCTATTTGTCAAAACGTCAAACTATTGTGGATAGTGTTGAAGCAGTTCCAGGAACACCCCAGAAAACAAAAAAAGGTACCATTAAACTTTTGTTAAAACATTTTGGTTTCTCTTTGAGAGGTTCATTTGGTAGTAGTATATCATTCGATGGTAGTATATCATTCGAAAGTATGTATGAAAGTAGCTGTTAGTATAGTGCATTGATTTCTTGTATCTAAACTAACAAAACCCAACTGCACTGTAAAGGTTATATTGCACATACTCTATCTAGTTAGTATGTAGACTTAGACACATGGTTTGCATTATCTGCATGTCTTATTCAGTATTATTTATTCAGTAAATTACAGTATTCATGATTATGTGCTTGTCAAAATGTCAAGCCCCTGGTCCTCTTACCCAGTGTATCTTTTCCCTTACTCTCATTGTGCCTCACTTTATGTTCCAATCTGAAAATCCATCACCTGGTGAAGAGTCCCCTCCTCCTCCTTGTCCACAGTATGAATTTTCTCAAAAGACTCCAGATGGCTTGGGATCCTTTTGTTGAATCCTATCTATACGCTTCCTCTGCTCATCTCTGTTCCTTGATACACACTATTCAATTACCCATGCACCTGCAGCACTGGGCACAATTTTCCGACGGGAAGTGTTTGAACAAGCTTTTCATGTATGTTGCTATAGGAAATGAGAAACCATTTCAGGTTTCCCCGCAATCACTCCTCTTAACATCCTTAAAATATTGTATACTGGAAATAAAGAGTTGTTAGGGTTAGATGTAAGGCTAAAAGTAACTTTCTTCTTCGAGTGAATGATGAAACTCTTGAGCAAGACAGGACAATGCTCGTACAGTAGATATTCTGAGTTATCAATTCTCAGTTTGAAGCTGTAACTCTGAATGTAATTCTTGGATTATGCAATTGGATGTGCTCAGTTATTGTTGTGACTTTTTCAGGGATTACATCCACACCGAGGATTAGTAGAGAAATTGTTAAATTGAATTTTTGGGGAGGTACACAGATGATAAAGGGAAATAGTGCTATATGGTGTATTGGCTCAGCCTTGCTGAATAGACTTGCTCTCCTTCAAAGAGCAGAAGACCTGAGAGCCGCTTGAAACTGGCAACCCTCTCTGATCCCTTTTCTACAGTCTAAACCGGCTTATTCAGCAACAGCTGAGCATCCTGTGAGAAACTGATTTTGTGTGAGAAGCTGTGCTCTAAAGTCTATCACAGCAGCGATATATAAGAAAAGTAATTGTGTGTAGTGGCTGCAATAATGATAAATAAAAGTAAGATGATACCAAGTAAAACTAGCCAAGCTGAATGTTTAATCCATAAGGAGTGAGAATAAAAATGCCCTAGACTATCTGCAACCAGAAATTTTATGAGAAGTAACCATTCAGCTTCACCATATTCTCCATAATATTGCAATTCAGGATCATTTCATAGCAATAATGCTTTACTTCAGAGTGTTCCTATTTGTTTTTGCATATTTTCAATCACTGTGATATGAAATCATCACTTGTAGCAAAAGCTTTTTCAGTATCAGAGAGTGAAATAAATAAACATAGACACTCCGTGATGGGGAACTCTTGAAGCCACAGGTAGTGTAGCTCCAAGACAGTGGGTTCGTAATTCAATCCTTGTAATAGCTTTTTAAAAAAGTCCTGCCTTCTCTAACTGACCCACAATAATCTCAACCTCCAAGTCCTTGAGTACACGTAGCACATCCTTTTTCTTATCTGTTGGTGAGGTGAGTCAGGGGTACTAACAAAAGGAGTGTGAAGATACATATAAAAAGTAGAGGACCCCCATGCCCATGACTCTGAACCAATACATATAATGTGATGAGTGTATCTTGACAAAATCTAAATAGAAGTGTCTGAGGGAAAACAAGGAATGGGTGGATGCAATTGCTGTGGTTTGGAGCTCGCAGCTCTGTGAATCGACACAGGGCTGATAGATGGCGCTCAGGCTGACAGCACCGGCACAGTAACTAAATCACAGAGAGGCGGGGCAGGGCTGATAAAAACTCCAGGACTGTCACACTGTTTCTGATTAAGGTTTTCTTTCAGCCTCTCCATTGTGAGAGAGAAGCACTTTTAAACTTTTTTGTTTCTTTATAGATGCTGGAGGGAGGTGAAGAACTTCACTCTCATCCCAATTAACCTGAGTATTGGTCCTGTGGGAGTATGGGGATGTTGTGTATTAAACATTTTCTCCTTAAAATCTGAGTAAATCTTGATTTTTGACTCAGCATTTGGACAGATACAGTACCGTTTTGGGTTATTATTATTATTATTATTATATATTTTTTACAGATATGACTACCTAGCTTCAAGAGCATCTGCTGTTGAGGGGCTAATTGCCAATTAGAAAAAAAAATCCCCAAATATATATTTAGATATATTTTTTTTGGTCTATGACAAACAAAATGTTGTATCATTGCTGATAAACATAATTCAGTCTGGCTGTATTCCATTTTCAGCCAATCTGAAAATTAGTTATGGTGCTATTTAGAATTTATTTCAGCACTACTTTCAAATCCTGATAAATCATGCCGTAGATTTTTATGAAAGACTGACAATATGCTCATTTCAAATAGATGTGATGAACAGTGGAAAACAGTGGTGGAAACTCAAGAGTCCTCTAAAAGAATATGCCCTTGAAAGGGGCCACCATGTATTCCAAAATGTGTGAAGAGCAACTCTTTGTGATTTAACGAAGTGCACACCCACATGCACTTGTGAGTCATCCCCGTCTGCTGCTTGTGACAGCTGGCTCAACAACTTATAGAGCTGCAAATGAGTAAACTCACTGTCACGAACCCAGACTTGGCAACAGCATATCTGAATTAATGCAGCTGTTAATTTAAAATAGTCATATATCAGGTATTGTTATAGCTCATTTCCACAGTAAAATAAGTTTTAGTCACCCCTCCCTAAATAGATGGATATAATAAGGCGTACAGATTTGTTTAGGTATATTCTTAAATGTGCAATCAAATGTAATGTGAACAATGTTTAAAATACAAAACAAACCAATTCAGTTGTTACAGAAGTTGCTTAATCAAGGGAAAACGAAGCAGAACAGTTTTGTGGTCCATATGGTCCATCAGGAGAGAATCTTTAGAGAAACGATGTTTGAAATTACATTCATTTGCAACAACTAAACATTAGGTACAACTTAAATCATCCTGTGATACATTACACTGAACAACAACGTTGTCAGTTGTCAGCACTGTTCAGTCTTTATTTCAGTTGTGTGTTGAGGTAACTTCAAAGAATAGTTTGACATTTTGGGAAGTTGCCTTCTTGCTAAGCTACATGCGATAGCTACAACTCTCATCAGTACAAATATGAGGCTGCTGGTTAGCTTAGCTTAGCATAAAGACTGAAAATACTGTAGGGTGAAGGTAGCAAAATCTGCTCACCAACACCTCTAAAGCTCATCAACTAACATGTTGTAGCTTGTATTTCAAAAAATGGCAAAGTAAATCCTTGAACTATCCAAGCTTCTCTTTCTGGGGGCCTGTTCAATTATAGCAGAACAAAAATGTGCTGTAAAGGTTCAGTAAAACTACACTGAGGCTGCATTTTGACTTTGACTGAGATGCAAATGCTGTGACTGAAGCTGACTAGCATTTATTATATTATATATCAACAGTTCAGTCGTCTGAAAACAGTTGAAAACAGTTGTAACATATCTTCGCTTTTTCCGCAGGGAGCTTTGCAAAGTCTGAAAAAACTTAAACCTGAAGATGTCATAGTGATGTCATTCAGATTTTTAACAGACAGCCTGCATCAGGTCAGGAGTTAGATCTAGTATTTAGTGAGCTTGGCCCATACTAGGAGCTAAAATTCAGGATATCTTAGTCTTTGCTGCTCCTGCTCCTGCTTTGACTATTTGTGATTTTTAAACTTTATCCAGGACCGTTCCACGTTGTGTTCTTATTGTTCTTACCCTGTTACACCTGCTGCTGGTACGCTCGGGGTCATATCAAAAGACAGGGGCAAGCATTTGATTTGGTTGCTTAAGTTGAAGGACTTGTTGTATTTTTGTGCATGAACTCTGGATGTAGAAAAATATTTATAATTGTGGTGTAGGCTAGTTCAGACTGCGTCCATCACACTGATGGCCACTGCCCAAAAAACTCAAATGACGATATATAGCAGCACAGATGGGAATACAGTTGGAACACATACACAGAGTGAATATAAACATATTAAAGCCAAGTGAATGAGAGGAAGAACAGATGCTGTATTAATTTACTCACTGTTAATCCAATTCTCAGCGGCATGCCACACACTTCTTCCCCACGGTGTGAAGGTCTGCCGTAATAGAATTGGTATTCTTCTGCCGACACAACTCTCTGGGGTAAATATTTATAGAGGGGACTGGCATGAGGTGATAAGGAGTAGGGGTCCATTCATGATAACACAGGGGAATTTAAACAGAATATTTAATCAAGCACTAGTTTGTATCTCTGAGACAAAAACGTTTCAAAGCCTTTAACGGCATACGTGAAAGCATTCTGGCAAAGGTCAAGGAGGAATTCTACAAACTTTTCCTCACCCTGGAGCTGCGTGCTATTTACGGCTCTTTTCACGAGGTTGTAATAATCATAGACAAAAAACATGACATATTTGTTGTCCCAGAATATGGTGCACTGTGGGCTGCCAGCAGAAAATAAAAAGTTATCTGAATGCACACAACATACAAAATAAAAACTAAACTTGCGGCTGCATATTCTGATATGGATATATCACAGACACTGCTGTAAATGATGTTTTTTCTTCTAAATGGCTGCTTCTCTATTCCTCCCAAACAGCTGTTTTTCTCGCCTGGCTGTGACATCCACTGTGTGCAAATGGATGAATGAAAATAATAGTCAAGGTAAAAAACCAGTGATAAACACCTGCTCTATACTGCAGTCAATTGCAATGATTTCAAAACTGCTGTTATCTACATTATTAATCCATCCACCATGAAATGCTCAACATGGGAATCATTGTTCATTGCCATGTCAGTATCCTTTTTATTTTAAATACGATAATCATTTTTCAGTCTTCACAAGGTGTGACAGGAAACACAGGGCTGAGGTGTGGCGCTGCAACAGGAATCAATACATCATTCACATAACAAGTCCCCAAGCGCCCGTATTCACGGCTGAACAAGCCTGCAGTTAATAGTTTCCCTTCCAATGTGATAGCTAACTGCAAAATTGGAATCTCAGTGTGAATGTGGAAGATATCCAAATGTCTGACTCTCAGAAGGTCACGAAGAGTGGGCCATTGCATTTAAAAAAAACACACACATAGAAATGACGTGACTTTCAAAACGTATCACATAATGTTGACTGAAATAAATTACTTTGTAGTCAACATACTTATCTGTTTGCAAAAATCTGTGTTTGGACACACACGCTGCCCTACAAAGGCTGACAGGTTGAAAGGCAGTTATTTTAGGTTGATCACTACCCAAAGAAATCAGTTGTAAAACATAAAACCTATTCTCTCATATTTGTTTCCCATTTTAACTCCTTTGTTATTTTGATTATTTATAGTCCATTGCTCAAATGAATCAAATGTATCTCTGTTCTGCTAAGTGTCTGTCTGTCCACCTATGATTAATATTTATATCAAAATCAATATAATTACTTTACAATTTCTTATATTTAAATGTGTGATGTAGCATAACACACCAAATTGTTTTGGTGTGTTATGCTTATTTATTGGGATCTACGGAAGAAAGAGTTAGTTTAACCAGGAAAGTGTTGAATTTCAGACAGTATGAGCTTGAAAATTTTTTGAAAGAAGATGCTTGGCAGCAAGGACCCTTCTGTGACAGATGGCTGAGGGAGGTAAGGGAATAGAGGAGAGCATCAGATCAGACCTGACTTGATATTGAAGGATCGGGGGAAGAGAGTTTTTGGAACTCAGGATGAAAAATAGGCGATGAGAAGAGGGATTGCAGGATTAACTCCAAACATGAATCATATAACTTTAATGATAATTTGGAGTGTCCTGACACACAAAAGTCTTTCTAATGGCTTCAACGAGTTTCCACAAACACGAGTCTTAGTGAAGCACATTGTCATGATGCATTTAGTTCTTATGTTGAGCCTGTGATAAGCAAAGTTTGTTGCTCCATATCTTAAACCCAGGTCATTCTTATTAGCATGCAATTAAGAATTGCTTTAGTTGTGGAAAGGACATGGCTGCTTGATATTGCATAAGCTTACAGACGGCTCACCGCAAATATTCTGGGTAGACCGGGCAACTCGACGCCTTTCGCTGGCTTAATTAACCCTGATCATGCTTGTATTGTGCTCTGGTTTGAATAAATGGCATTGCTAGGGAGAGGCCTGCAAGTACAAATGAGTTGATGAAAGCTTCATGATGAGTGGAGAGACTGGGATATAGCAATTCAAAGTTATTAGTGTGCACGCCCAAGTGAAAATGTCATAGAGATAGAGGGAGACTTTAAAAACATGCCACTTTGACAGTAATGCTCACATAGATACAACAATACTTGAAATGTGTTATTTATGACTAAACTGTGGATGATACTTTGTCACTGCAAAGTCTGAGACATCTTATAACAAAGTGAGGCTCAGTAACACACACGTGCGCACACACACACACGCGCGCGCACACACACGCACGCGCGCGCACACACACACACACACACACACCCACACACACACACACACACACACACACACACAAACACACACAGATCTAAAACAATTTTCCCCCGACAGATTTCCTGGTTTTTGGGAGCATTCTCTCTCATTCTTGGCATGGTGCTCTTGACCCACGAGCCAAGCTTAATGAGTTTACTGGTTCATCTGTTTTTCAACATTCAACACTTAACGCCATCTGTTGTGCTCAAGTACAACCTACCCGCAAGTCCAAGCCTCCCCACCTGATTCTCAAGCTACGCAGCACCGCTCCATCATCCTCTTATCCCCTCAGCCCTCCTGAGGGAGTCTGTGTTTTTAGACACCCAGTTGGTGGATAGAAAGTGTCCAATTTTTCTGGTGCATTGGGTATTCAATCTTGTCTTTTTTCCATCCCCCTCTCTCTCTCTCTCTCTCTC
>NW_019525162.1:1187907-1265226 GCF_002814215.2 Seriola lalandi dorsalis | reverse complement strand
CTTTCTCAAATTAAATCGAAGGCAACTGGACTTGTATTTGTCTGTGGAAGACGTTTCGCCTCTTATCCAAGCGTCTTCATCAGTTCTTATGTATTGGTCTCTCTAGTCCGCACTAGTCGACCAAGAAAGTGGAGTAGGACCCAGGTATTTAACCTCTTGTGGGTGGGTCCACCAAAGTATCTGTGAAAGTACTGGTTTCACCTGACCATTGTTGTGGTCTCATGTGGACGACCGTCGTTAGGGTCAGGTGAGCCCCTGGTGGATGACGATCGTTGAGAGTCGTCTGAGGTTATGTTGTTGACTCTCCTGGGTACCGATGAAAGGGCGACATTGTAGATGGGGGGTAGATGGTGTGATCTATCCCCTAACGACTGTCGTTCACACGGGATAACAACAGGGTCACCTGACCCTAACGACGAAAACTCAACAACAACATTTGACACAGTCAGTGACAAATGATTCTTTTACACCAACTGATAAAATTGTCTGTATGACTTGCAGCTAACAGAGGATGCTCCTTCCTTCTAAATGTTAAAAAGAGCTTGGTGCCCCTGTTCTTTAAAACATATTGGAGGAATGGCTTCAACACATACACACAGGCTGCACACTTGTTTAATTCAATCCAAAATGCCACACAGATTCCAACGATCTAAAGTAAAACTGAACAAAATCTATTCCATAGGTCATAGATGCCCATTCTCAGAAAGCCACATTTTTCTCATGTGTGCTACAACTCAACCAAACTTTTTGGTCTGGCATTTTTCATATTGCCTTTAGATTCATTACATGCAATCTATAACCACATCTTCTACTTATCATCCTTGGCTCATTTCAAATCACCAGTGAAGCTTGTTTGAGCTCTGAAGCTTTCTTTTTTTTCTCCATTTCGTCATTACAGCAAAGACATAATTCTGACATAGTGGAAGACACGATGCTTTAAAAAAAAAAAACTAAAACCTCTAACAAATAAGACCAAATTTTGGAACCTCTTATTAAGTAAATTGCAGCTTGACATTTGAAACTATCTAAATTTTACACAGTATCATACAAATGTGAAAGAATGTTGTTGAGTGAAGATGTACAGGGTAGGTTATGGTGACAGGGTGTAATGTTAAAATCGTCAAACTGAGCAACACTGAATCCATGTTGTTGGTATATGATGAGCCAGTTTTGTAGCACGGGGGTACATCAGGGTGTATCTACACAGCCCACATCTGTAGATGGTACTTCAGCATGTTGTTTTTGGTCTTTTGTTCCAATAATATAGCAGCAAACAATTATTTTCTATGCAAAGATATAGTGGCTTAATGGTGTCCTGAGCAGAGAAGAAAGTCACACCCCATTATGTGCTGTAATGTGAGTTGCTCTGTTCCTTGTTTTGGTATCTGGTCTTGCAGTGTGTGTATGTTTGTACATGTACATTTGTGTGTTAGTGCATGTGAGTCCCTCCTGTTAAACCGTTAGTCCTCCCCATGTATATAAACACACAGGGGCCGCCCACACATGAGCTGGCACAGTGCAGTACGCAGCGTTCAGGTGAAAGGGACTAGAATTTATAGAATTTTCTCCACTGAAGAAACCATGTTTTAGTCTAAAAAGGCCTACAACAAAGACAGAGATATGACCAGAGCCCAGGCGAACTGGCCATGGGGACTACCAACTCAAAATTAATTTGGCTGGTGACACTCGAAACATCCATAAAGTTTTTTAAGTTTATACCAGCTTTGTCATTTGTGTGGATAGGTTCCAGCGGATAAGTCAAAGGCTGAATTTCTTTCCCAGTCCGACCATGAAGCCAATACTGGTCTGACTTTAACGAGATGGAGAACCCTATGAGCTTCTAAAGGGCCTTAGCTTAACTCCTCAATGTCTAAGTAACTAGATGGCTACATAATGCTACATGTCTGTTTTCATTAGTGACCGGCTATAGTAGTCATGATAATGTTAGCTAACTTGTTGTTACCCTTATTATGAATGTGTTTGGCAAATGTTGCTATCACTAGCTGGCTTAATGCTAGTATTGCTGTGGAGCATATCAAGACGATGCTGGCGTGGGCTAATGGTTGTGGCTAGATTGACTTTATTAAGTTGTGCTTCTGGTTGTGTGGTTATTGATGATTGTTTTGGTCTGAGATGCTGGTGGTCTGGTGCGACATCTAGTGGCAGTGATGATTGCCTATAGAGCCTTTAAATAATGCAAAAATATTCAGTACTAATAGTATTAAATGAGTTTAAGCTATGCTCACATGCATTTCTTACACAACCTATAGTAATTATGTTACCTAGGATTTACTGAGTCTGTCTATGGCCAAAAGAAAAAAACAATTGCAAAAAGAAAAGAAACCCAAGCAAACTAAGCAACAAAGACATAGATGTAATTGACTGAAACTAAGAATGAAGCCATATCTGTCCACAAGCCCAGTCTCATGTCTGTATCTGAATGTCACTTGTTAACACTTTGAACTAATGTGGCTCTTTCAACAACACCAAAAATCTCTTTGAAATCCTTCCAGCCATAATGTATCTCCAAGTTGCAAGTTTTACTGTCATGAAAAGCCAGCTGCTATGTCAGTTCTGAATGTTAACAAATGCTTCAGATTACAGGCAGAGAGGGTTTTGTCTCTTTTTAATATCAACCAGGAGTGGAGTAGGGTGGGGGTTCAGAAACAAATCATTGAAGTGCTGCTTATTACAAACAGTAAGGAAGGCAATTTTAACTCAGGTGGTGAGGAGAGATGGACTGAGGGACTTAAAAAAGATGTGGGGTAGAGAAGAGGGTCATGTGTTGAGGAAATTGGGAAGAAAATTGAAGAGCAAAAGCCGTGAGGTAGATTCAAAGAAATGTTGAGAGATGGTCTGATATACTCTGCTGACAGAAAAGTCTGCTTCCTAGAGAAGAGGGAAGCAGAGTGGCATTGTGGTGAGGGACATCAAGTTTTAACTGGAAGAGTTTGAATGTGAGAGTGAAGGTTTGGTTTAAACCCCATGACAACAAGTATCACTGACCAAAACACTGAAACCCAGCTAGCTCCAGGGTTGATGTTATTGTTGAGAAGAGGGAGAATTAATTTTTCCTTCAAGGGCTCAGCAGAGTATCACAAACAAAATTCCTGCTCGTTTTCCAATTTTCAGTAATTTCCTGTGTGGCAGAATGCTTGGTTAAAATAATGAAGGTATTCACATTGTGTTCGAGAAAAAGTTTCCTGTCCAAATAGTGTGCACAGATGTATAGCCAGCTGGCAGGGACTGTGTACAGAATCTACTGACGGTAGAAAAATCAAAGAGGAGTTGCAAAAAAACTTTTAGTAAAAAAAAAAACAAACTGTATATTATATTTCACAACAACCCCAGACCAACAGCAGTCACCCACACCTCAGTGACTCAACTAAAAAACATGCCTCACAATCTAGGGACAATACACCTCCATTAGCAGGTGTTTACTTTTAGAAGACCATATGTGACATTGCTCTCAGGTAGCTAAGCTTTCTTTGAGCAACAATCGCAAGAGGGCTAAAACATCTTAGTACGTGATATTTAACAGATTAAAAGCCAAAACAAATGTGACCGGTGGTATTAAGTTTAGAGGCGGAGAAGCTGCAGACCTTTCTTCACATTTTTCTTTTTGGTTATTACACTCATCTTATGTACTTCTCTTGATGAATCATACTGCTGCCACTTCTACAGCCAGACAACTTCAGAATGTGTTTTTTTTTTTTACAGATCACACTGTGATAATATACCTGGTCATGTTATTAGGTTTCTATAGAACAATGTTTTCTATGAGCTCCAGTCTGTGCTGTTGGTCCACTCTCAAGGATGCACATGATGTCACATTTCTAGCCATGCTAGCAGAGTGGCTCTAGGCATGACAGTGTCAGTGTGTTGGTGCGCCACTTCAGGTCATCCTCAAATATTTATGACTATTGAAATGGATTCCAATAAAATGTACAAACATTCATTTTCCTTTTTAATCTAGTGGCAGCATGAGATTGACATTTTTTGATTTTAGTGACGTATCTCAACAACTATGATGGACTGCCATGAAATACTGCACAGACATTCACGGAATGAATTGCACTTTGGGAATCTCATCGACCAACAGAAGAAATTGGAGGGACGTATTAATCAATTGACAAAAAGATATTTGCTCATTATGAGTCTATGAGACTCAAAGCTACTGTGGCCAGTGTGTCTGCAGGTCTAGGTCTGATGGTGTCAACTGAAACTCTAAAAACAGGATTAAGCAGTCATGTAGCTCAATCCACTGTCGTACTAGCCTCAATTGTAGTTTGTCTTCTGTCAGCGCACAGCAACATGCAGCATACTGCCGTGTCTTCAGAAGAAATATTTAAAATCTTTGTAAGTTAAATTGTAAGATGTTTTAAGACTGTTCAAGGCTTTTTTTCAGGAAACTGAATTCAGTGCTATTTAAGACTTTTCAAGACCTACAGATACCCTACATCTGCATGTTGGCATTGTAATTATGATCATGTTGCGATGCTGATGTGAGCATTTAACTGTGCAACACGGATGTGCCAAAGTACAGCCTCACAGAACTCCGAGCATGGCGGTAGTCAAGAGGACAAAAGGTTGAGATTTCCACTCTGCTTTGCCACTGGGCTGAAGGATAATACACGAGTCAAACGTCCTTGCAATCAGCTGTGGTCCACTAAGAAAGCTCTTGTTGTGACAAACTGATCAGGCTGCACTGCAGAAAAGCGCACTTTTTTGTTTTTAGCTTACTATGGAAAGGACATTAACACATTGTACCCTGTTGCATCATTCAGTGGCTAAAAGCTGACAGCTTTTGCAAAGCGTTTATCTTGTTAGTTTTGGCTTCAGCATGGTGGTGCTTTCAGGGAGATAGAGCAGTGTGAAATGCTTCATTTCAGGGTGGATGTCCGCTTTCTCTTCACAAGCCTAATTACCTCAAAATGAATAGCTACCCATTCCACAGGTCACTGTTGCCAGGGTGAGCTCAGTAAAACATTTTGTGCAACCCTCTGCCTCCTGGAATCCACTGTGTTTGACCATAAAAAAACCTTAACCTTTAGCTTTTAAAAAGATACTTTCTTGCTTGGATGAAAAATGACCCATGGGAAATGAGTGTGACAAGAATTAATGCGGCTAAAATGAACATATTTTTTTTAATCAGGATGTCAGTCTTTGCAAAAACACTGACTATATGTTAAGTAACAAAGATGATGCAAAGTTTATATTTGTTGTTAGCTCTTACCAGACAGCAGATGTAGGGTATTACAAGGATCATTCTATCCACCAGATGTTTTTTCCTAAGACAAATCCTTCATTATATGTTATAAAACCTACCACAGCCATTAGCACCATCCTCACCTCCATCCAAATACTGTTTACAGTGCTTTCAAAAAAACATTAATTCCTCAATTGATTTGCACTGATTTATCAAAATCTTATTTGAAAGGTATCTCATACATAACATACAGTATATGTTTTTAACACACAAAGGCAATAAAAGCCCTGCATAAGCACAAAATATTTGCATGTCTAAAACTATATTAATATTTGAAAAGAGTCTTGCTTCATGTGGAAAACCACAAGTCGATGGATTGTGCTGTATATCAGCAAACATCCAA
Organism: Seriola lalandi dorsalis; assembly: GCF_002814215.2. NCBI lineage: Eukaryota > Metazoa > Chordata > Actinopteri > Carangiformes > Carangidae > Seriola > Seriola lalandi. The sequence continues at coordinate 1,259,614 of NW_019525162.1, read as the reverse complement.
ACAAACATTTTTATAAGTCTGGGGTCTGACTCGGGTCTATATTTGCATAATGAAATTCTTTGTTTATTATAAACTTGCACATTCATTTCACAAAGGACCATTAAACTAGCACAAAGTAGTTAAAAAATGTGGAAGCTATGGCGTGGAATACAAAATTAAAATGCAAATGTGGCTCAATCCTGATCCTCCATGGACCGATATAACACCAGCCAAACAGGTAGTGTGTACTTGAGCTGTGGTGTTTCTCCACAGCGACAGTGAGGGAGCAGAGGACCCAGAGGAGCAGAGCCAAAACAAGATGCGGATGATGACACTTGATTTCCTTTCATGAACGAGACTCAGGTGGGCACTGAAGAGCGCGTTGAGGGAGGCATCGGAGAGGATGAGGAGGAAGGGGGCGGTATTAACATGTGGAAGATCAGATCAGCACTACTGTGTCATTACTAACTTCCTGCACAGATATTTTTGAACAGCTACTTGTTAACTTGTTGTGAACACAGACAAACAGGCAAAATTAAAGGTCACATCGCTGAGGATTTGCTTGTTCGCTCTGCATACATATTTATCAGATTGTGTGTGTTGTTGTGTGTGTGCCGCATGATTTAATGCACATACACAGACAAGGAATGTGTTCATTCTCACCATTTGCAATGCACCTGTCACCTCCCTGCTCTGCTCATTCATTGAGACCCAGAAGAATAATGTTATAAATCAGTGACTGTGTTTCCTATCAGAAGAGTCTTATAGAGTGTGATAAGCCTGAATTTGTGGGAGAATTATCTTTCCCCAGCTACATGGTGATGTACTGTTGTTTCTGGGCAAGTTGCCAAGACAACGTGACTGGAGTTGAAGTGTAAGGCAAGCTTACATAACCACAAATCTGCGTCTGAGCTGTGTCAATAACCCCAGAAGCAAGACTTGAGCCAAAATTGAACTACTGTCCCTTTTATCTTTTCCCTGCTGTGTTATTGAAGGCTCACTTCATATTGATGAGTTTTTTTGATGAGTTTGATAGAAGATGAAAATACTGTAAGTCAGACGGTGAACAGGTGAAGAAAATTTGACTGAGAAGTGAAGCTTGTAGGTGCCAAAAGTGACAATTAATAATTGGATTACATTTGTAATGATATGTCTATTATTGCAAAACTCCTTTCTTAAATAGTTTTGTCTAGTGTAGTGCATGTGCAGTTAGTTAGATAACTCATTTTGTTTCCAGACAGGCAGAAACAGTGATGTTAAAAGTGAAAAAACAATCAAATGTTCTTTGCTGAATGAATCTCAGAGGTATTTGCACTTTTTGGATGTAAATTGAAGAATTGAATGGATGTGGAGAACATTAATAAACTGTCATACTGACTTGATCTCAGCCCTCAAGAGTCATGAGTTGTCAACAATAACAAGTTGTGTGATTCATTAAAGTCACAAGAATAAACAGTTTAAATTGGTGTAAGTTTAGTTGAGAAGGGCAGACAGAATAAATTTGTGAGTAGCTGATAGCCTAAATGTGCTAGTGCTCTGTGAGGATGTACTTAGACACAGCATTGCTTTGAGCCACTGTAAATACTAATGTCAGAACATGCCAACATGCTCACCTGTTTAGGAGTTATAATGTTTGCCATGTTCAACAGCTCATGTTCACGTCGCACAGATGGTAGAGATGGGAAAGTTTAGTGTTAATGACTTGCTAGCATTCATGTCATCCAGACGATTGTCTGATTAGAGAGGAAGGTGAAGGTGAAGTTTAAAATACTAAGTATTTACGATATAACAGTATTCGTTACATTTGGGTTTAATTACATTGAACAACTTTTTTTTTTTAACATTTTGTTTTTTTTAAGTGCCAAGACATATAACAGAGCTGATTGGATAACTCTATTTTGATGGTTTTAGCTCCACTTCTGAAGTCTGAAGCTGCTACAGCTAACAGCCAGCCCCCTCTGTTGGACAAAACAAGCCCATTGCTAGATGTCTGTTTTTAATTACAAACGTTAAAACGGGGACCTTTCCGGGGTCAGCTCCAGCTGGAGACAGGCCACCAAAAACGGGGACTGTCCCCGCAAAATGGGGACATCTGGTCAACCTACTGTAATTACAACTTGCTGTGAACACTAGGAACACGGCATTAGTTTTGGGTGTTAGCGTGCTGACATTTGCTAATTAGCACTAAACACAAAGTACAGCTGAGGCTGATGGGAATGTCATTAGTTAGTACACTAAAAGGAGACAGGAATAAAAAAGGAAATCTTGACCTGCTGTTTGTGCTGGAAGAAAAGAAATGATCAAAGTCATATTGATTCATTGTCTCTGAACTGTGAATATGTTTATAAGGTTTCTTGCCTATTATCACAGGATAAGTGAAAGCTTTGATCTCCTGGTGGTGTTAGAGGAAAGGTCAGGGGATCACCACAGTCATCAGGATTCATTCTCTGGGCACAAAACTGTATGATAAGTCATCAAATTCTTGATCAGATCATTTCAGTCTTGGCGAAAGATCAATCAACATCACCATTCATTGAGTCAGGTGGCTAGCATGGCAACAAGAATGTAGGCTGTTGGTGCCTTGTGAATGTGACGTCAGCCTGACACTTCTGTTATAAAACCACCAATTCTCTGTCTAGAAGATGTAGATTTTGGTTGTCTGAGCTGTTTCTCATCCTGTAAGTGGGTGAACACTGCTAAGTCCTTGACCTGATGCGTTTTTGCACAGGGTTGTCTGGGTGAAGTGTTGTACACTCCTCACTGCACTCCATTGCATCTGTTGCTCTGTTGATGTTTAGGTATGTGGTCCTTTGGGTGAACTAAGTGTTGCCATAGTGCTTGCCAGGTTTGGAAAATACCAGTATGTTGTGGTTTGCACAAATCCTCTGATACTTTTCAAAGACAGTGGCCTCATATGGGATATTTGGGTTTTAACAGAGGCTCTCTACTCAGGGGAACTGCAGGCGCTCAAAGCATGTTGGAAGTGTTTCTCTTCCCTGGTGTTCACCTCAGTGTTTGTTATTTTCTATACTCAGTGGTGCAAGGGTCTGTCTCTGGTCCATTTATGCTCAAAGGGATGGGGAGAATCAAACACAAGGTTCCGGTCTGTGCAGATGGAGTTTTTTGTGAACCTCAGCTAACCCCCCCCTTTCATGGAGATGGTGCAGTCCATGAATGCCAATTTATTGTTATGCAAATCCACCTTTGTGAAACTGATGTTATCATTTGCTGTGTTGATGTGTTTTGTGAAAGGCACCAACTTGCAGATTTTGATTTTTTGCACCCAAGTGTCATCCACATAACTGAGCCAGTAGCTTGGAGCTTCTCGTACCTGTGCGTGTCCAAAGTCTTTCTTTTCACTTCTTATGTCCTGTGGGAAAAACTTGTGAGCCCATAGTGCAGCCAATACATCAGGCACTTTTGTATTTGTAGTATCTGGTGTTCAAATACAGTCCAGCATTTACCATGGTCATGCTATTTAGAGTTTGGTCCTACAGTAACTGTCACAACTTCTACTGCTTTGACCGCTTGTTGTTGTTGAAATACATATGAGGAGCAGTATGTAATTTTATGACACAGTGGTCTCATCAAGCGCTGAGGAAAAAATCCACAGAATTTTCTATGTTGTGCAAGCTAGAGTTTTTAGGACAATAGACTGATACTTAGCATAGCTATAGTGTATCAAATGAATACCACTGACAACTGGTTGGAGCAAAGACTTGTTTTTGTAGATTATTTGCAAGAAAAGTATTTTCTTTATGATTAAATGTTACACCTTAGTTTCTTTGGAGACTGTGAACAATCGATAATCTTACTCTGCAGTAACTGGTAGCAACTTTTTTTTTAAATTTTTTTTTTTAAAAATGTCATCATTAAGATGATCACTCACCCTATTGTGTTCATCTTGTATTTATCACCACTGTTGCTTTCTCCTTGTCCACAACCAGGATGGTTATTTCCAGGCCACTATCAAGTGCAACCAAAGCTGTCTTCTCCTGTGTTGTTAAGTTTGACAGGGGTGGTTTGAGGTTTATTATGTCTCCATTTTAGAGTTGTCACTTCTGTGTCAGAGATGTTTTCCTAAAAGTCTGATTCCTGCAGCTGTGATCAGTTCTCTTTCAGTAGTGTCGTACTAAAGCTGCTCATGCCACAGGGGGTATTCATTTTTAGACCTTCCACATTTATCCAGGACATTGAGACAAACCTTCATTTCCTCAGTTTGGTGAAGAAAGAGAAGGCATATTACTGACCTGTAACTGTGACAGGATACTCAGTCAAGGCCAAAGAGAAGGAGAAAATGAAAGAGTCTGTAAATAATTCCACTGCTTTGACATTTGGAGTCTGTGTTGCTCTGGACCGGACAACTCATCATCTTTTTAAATAAGAGCTGCTGCCGATAGTCTTATGCTGTACATATTTTGTATTTGGACAATATAAAACACACATCTTATGTCTGACTCTCCGCAGCAAGAATCATGTGTGGTAAAGCCAACAGATCAGAGAAGGAATTCAAATTTTATTTCCAAAGCGATTGCCACGGTGCAAATGCAACCCCCCCCCTCCACATTGTCATCTCCCCTCGAGCCCAACGAATCTGTTTCAAAATCCTCCCAAACATTGGACTCACAGTCCCCGGCACTGTTGCCATGGAGGCTACCTCAATATCAAGTTTCCCTCCTCCTAATATGGTTACAGGCCTTATGAACAGCACATTTCATTATGGCCCCCCAAACTAGATTAAAGCTGTTTTGCCCTGGAACAACTGCGGGCCTAAACCAGCTGTCATAGTTTATTAGAGGGCGGGGCTGGTACAAAAGCAGGCTTTGGATGTTCTGAGATGAGTCTTTATTGGACCATCATGTTTATCCAGCCTTTGTGAGCAGGGATACATATATTTTCATGTCTATGAAATTATACTTGCCGATATCCCTTCAGTGCTGAATATTAGCTCTTTATTTTTAGTTCTGCTCTGCTCCTGCTTTGTGTGAGCTGAAAACGTTGTTACTCATGTTTCTTTCATTAATAACAGCAGGTTCGTAAGCAGCAGCACTTACGGTTATAGGCTATTATCACCAGCGCAAACCATTACAAGCTGTCTATCGTGACTTTCCCCCGTCATGCTTACCATCCTCCTCTTGCTCACTTGTCTTGTTTCTGAGGAGCTTTTGCCTTAGCACACTAACACTAACAAACATAAAGCTCACAGAAACAAAAGCTTATCTGTCAAACACTGCCAAAATGAGCTCCCACACACTAAACAATGTCTCTGACTGTGTGTGCTGCACACTGCTATATGGCCAAATATGCTATACACGGGGCTGGCAATCCAGTAGGCGGGTAAAGTACAATATATTGTAGTAGGCGGCTCTTATGGAATTCAAATGTTTCATACCTCGAAGATTAAAGAGGGAGCTGATAATTCCAGTTTAGAGACAGAGGTTCAGATTAAGCCTCTCTCTCTTTCTCCCCGTGGCTCTGTGCTTTTTAGTGGGCAGCTGGAGCCTGCAGGAAAACACAGGGTGAAGAGAACTCAATTGCCACTAACAGGACTCATACTGCGTGTGAAAAAAAAAAAATTAATAACCGTTATTGTCTGAGTCTGAGACAGATCTCCCAATGGTTATAGAGCCTCTCATTTGATATTCCTTAGTCTGCAGAGACTTGCTAATCAATAAGCGTATCAAGCCTCTTATCTTTCAAGGTCACAGGCATCTCAAATAGACCATATTTGAAATCCTCCTCTTCCATTTTTCATCACCGTGATTTCAATGGCATTTCTTAAATCTTAAGGCGGTGAAGTTCACAGGACATAACGTGTAGATGTACATAATCTGTATTCCTATGGTACCCCTGAGTGCCAATGTAGATAGTTATCAAACATTTTCATACTTGCGGGTAAAACACTAAAACCCGGCCAATGAACCAGGGTCATTTATATTTTATTCAGATTTTAATGACTCGTGAGCTAGGGAATCCTCCTCTGAACGTTTTGATGAATATTCCATGTCAGCGGATACATCATTTCTCCCAGTAATGATTTCACCACAGCACCACATGAGAAAAAGAACATATATATCGTGCTGTTCTCCAAATTGTTGCTGAGTAATATCACCTGCTGCGGTAGCTTACACACCAGAGGAATTTTTTTTTTTTTTGTGAGAAAAACAGATTGATGTGAAAAAGGCGTGGAGTTAATGCAAAGTAAATGTAAAGCATCTCTGTTTTGATTTCTCTCTTTCATCCAGCAGCAGGGGGAGCTAGTAGGCCAGAAACAGAGTTGGAAAGTTGGTTCCTTGTGAACTCAGAGCAGGAGCCGAGGGTTTTCTCTTCAGATGTGGTGTATGAGCTCTTCAACAACACAAACACAGCTCCCGTTTTCTGCTGCTAAGTGCACACAGTGCACACAAAATACTCAAAAGCAGATTAAAAAAAGAGAAAAAAATCAATTCAACCGCATTCTCTTTCGCTTTGACAGAGAAAAGCGTGTGCTGGAGAGATTTGCCAGCGTGCCCACCTCTCTGTGCACTCACCAAATTTTGTGTCACAGTTTTAAATGCTGCTTGTTGTATATTGCATAAGGAATAAACCAAATAATAGGCTGCAATTCTGCCTTTGCTGTCACAAAACTGTGAATTCAGCAGCTGAACAATATAGCTGAACCGTCCATTTCAGAGTGATTTCAAAAATAAGTCACCGGCTGGAAGTATAAAGAACATTCTTCACTTTGCCAACAAAGATAAACACCTGACTCAAAAAAACAAGTGGCTTTGCATCTTCCATTGTTATGCTTGTCTTTCTAAAGGTTAGTGCAGTAGCTCTCACTACATGAAAGTGCTTCAGTACTAACGCACAGCTTACATTTAGTTTGATTCTCCACCTTTTTTCTGTATCTCCTTCTCTCTCTCTCTCATCACCTCACCCTATTCTCTAGATATCCGATGCAAAGAACTGTGTTCATGAAATAGTGATGTCTGTCACTGGATATACTCTACATTGTGCCATGCAAATTTAACAGTCTGAGTTTATCGTTCTTTCCTCTTTTCCGTCCTTGAGAACTTATCGACTATAAATTATGTGTAGCCTAATGTGTTTTTAATGTTTAGGGCAATCTGAGCCTTTTAAACATATTTTAAAGGAGTCTTTGGGGGAGCGTATGAATTCTGGTATCAAAAGTAGTTAAAATCTAGTGAGTTCAGTGAAAGGTTTTGGTTTACATAGTGCCACTTCTTAGGTTAATTGGTCCCTGCGAAGGTATCATTTTAAAGAAACATTAGATCTATGTAAAATAGTTGGGAAAAAAACAACTAATGCATTGTAAAATGAAAAATTACAAAATTATAAATATCAAAAAGTATTCAAATGTAACAGGCTGGGTTGTAAATTTAAACTATGCGGACCACTGATAACATGCCACTTTAAACCTGAAGCATAGTAACCTTTCACATGACAGAGGGGCTTCAAGGGTTACTCCAGGGATTTACTATTATACCTCCATAAAGTTGGGGGACACACAAGAGAACTTTAGTCTTTAATATGGGTCAAACTCCAGAAATTCTGTATCCTACATTGCCCATAATGCAACCGAGGTGCCAAGGCCTTTCGTTAGCCCCTTCCTGCTTCCTAAATGTCTCAAATAACCCTGATGACATCACTATGACTGGGATATTTTTCAAACTTTGTATGTAAATCAGTGACATGCTCCTTTCTTTCAAAACATTCTGTCTGTTGCAAATTAATAGTATATTAACATGTTTTCTAGGGGACAGTGTTGCGAACCCATTCTGGACTTCAGGTAAGTTGTTTAATGGACCTGCTATATGCCAGTACATGGTAGTGTCACAAAGGATTTGTGATATAAAGAGGCTTGTTAATCAGTCCAAAATATGGCCTGCTTTGACTAAAAAAGCTACAAACTGACTGTCATCACTTTGTTTTGGTGGTGATGTTTAAACTCACAGTGGGTGAATGCACTCTGGGCTTTGACCATCTGGATCTTAAGCACCAGCATGCTCCTTAGTGGCTTTGGATTCCATCGCTGAACTGTCCCTGAGCAGCTATTGACACCCGAGAATGGCAGCTTTATGAGCCAGGAAGTTTGTTCCTTTCTTCTCATTGGAGGTAAAGAGAAAAGAATAGATATCATTATGAGACGTGCCTCATTAAAAAGGGGGCTAATGGCTGCTCTTTAACGCCGAGCCTGGGTTGCCTCTGCAGACATCAGTGCTCTACACTGATTGCCACTGCAGCCTCAGCGTCACTTAACTTCACATTAAATCGGCCTGTGCTCTGTCTGCTTTGAACTCTGCACGAAGGAGAAGCCAGTCAGCAGATTAATGATGGCAAAACGACCTATTCTCTTTCCCTTTCGTTAGTGAGAAGCAATGAGAGACACTGACGCCTGGAGAATAGAGACTGAGCTCTTGGAGGCTTTTGTGGAGAGAATTGAGAAAGCAAAAGGGAAGGAATTACTTTCACCCAAGAACCTCATGACTTCATGATTTCTCCCATAGCGGCTTTTTCTCTTTAAACTATTACGGCTTTGTCGAACATTTCTTTATAAATCAGGAAGGATATGCCATTAAGTCAGGTTTCATATTGATATTTATGTGACGAATGCCTATTTTTCCCCATAGATAGTTCTAACAGCATGTGTGTCACTGTGTAAACTGCATACATAAACCTTCTTAAAACATCTATTTGGAGACAACAGGCTCACAAAATGCTAATATGCCCTGAATTTTAACTCAGGCTCAAATCAAACTTCTTAACTGAGGGCAACAAATGCAAAATGAGCCTCGGAATCAATTTAAAGACTCTGCAGTCAAAATGAAGTTAATGCATAACTTATTCTCTGAGAAGATGGTGATATTTATTCTGGGAAATGCTCCAGCGGTGCTCGGGCCGTTATTCAAGCACCGACAGAACAAAAGGAAAGAATACTGAGCCACTTTTCTTATCCACGATTATTTTCTCACTCACCTTGGGGTAGATTTGACAGGAATGGAGGAGCTCACACGATGATTGTAACGGAATCCTTCCAGACACTATTGTCTGTCTCAGTCAGGCAGATAGCCATGATCTCAATATTGCTTAGTGTAATAGCAATGTTTTTATCAAGACTGGTCTGCTCATTGTGTATGTTTTTTTCTGCATGTGGTGATGGTCTGTGTAAGATGCTGCTATTCCACTGTTTCTAGGTTTCACACATTATTCTGCTTTCGTCAAATAAAAATCTCTTAAGGACACGAGTATGTATATACCTGTGTACAAACAGACAAGTACAGAAATTCATGGCTGCAACCACAAAGAGTGAACAGATCTAAAGCTGTGCTTTCTCTCTGACATTTAATGTTTTGCTTACAGCAGACCCAGAGATCTTTCTGAATGCCCTTGAGCATGACGGCAGGCATTACAAACACCTCCATCACACAGCAGTGTTTGGTTCATGCCCAATGTAAAGGACAGAGGAGTTACTGTATTGCCGTGCACAACCCCTATATTGTCTTGTGACCTCCTACAGGGAGATGCTGAGGAGCCAGTGTTCATCTACTGCATATCAATGTTGAGGACGTCACTGAAACAAAGCCAGGAAACAAATACTTGACAACACAAAGAACTATGACAAATTAAGCAAGTGTCATTGTGACAAATGCCCATTTCTCAAAAGTGCGTGTTGAAAGCAATTATATTCAAATGAACCTTTCATCTGCAGCTGGGGAGATTATCACCGTACAGTAGCTTGTTCCTGTTTCACATGGCTTTCCACACTTTTTAGCCTTTTAATACTGTTGTTCGTTACATTGTGTGAAATAAGCTGCTATGGTTGGTTTTGATGATTTTGATTTTGAGAGTTCCAACTGGTTTCAGATCAAGTCACCACACGGTGCCCCACAAAGGTCAATATTAGGCCCGCTGGTGTTTACTGTATACATAAATAAAATGTATTTTTCAACCGAATATTGCAATGTCAATTTTTAAACTGATGATATATATGTGTAAGCAAGATTGTTTGATGACCTCCAGACCCATTTTAATCATTCAAAGCTTGTGCTAAAATCCAAAAGGATCAAATGTATGTTCCCTCTCTGAAATATCTCATACAATACAACATTATAAAGACTATTATTAGCAGACCGTCCTACAAGACACATTAGTTGGATTCTTAAACCAGAACAGAACAGAAAAAAACATTATATGATCCACTGTACTATCTTCTGAATTTTTCGAGATGTCTTATATGCTCATGCTGTCTCAGACCACTGAATACCATACTAAATAGCAAATTGTTGTGATGTAGTATTTTTTTTTCTCAGGTATTTCTTGAAGAAGTTGTGGTCTCAGAAAGACTTTGAATAAAGCCTAAAACATGAACATAAGTGGCTGCATTAAAGTAAATCAACTCAAATGTAGTGCTGTAATAAAGTTCTGCAAAAATATTGTGCATGAGAGGTCAGAAAGTAAAAAGGACTTTATCCATGCTAATTTGCTTTACACAGTAGCATGTAAAACTTCCTAAAGTGTTCACAGTAGTGAAACTGTTAAACCATGGCTCAGCTGTCACAGGATTTGTGGAATCTGAGTTGCTTTGATGTCGTGCACAATGACGCTGACATAAGGAAATAGTATAAAGAACCAAACAAACACATGCAGACACCCACACAGCTGTGGTTACACAAGTGATATGAAACTGTTTATGACCATACATAAATATGCAGAGGGAAAGAGCGAGGCGGTGAGAGAGAAACCAAATGGCGGGGCAGGAGGAGGGTAGGAAAGGAAATGCAGGAGTGAAGGAGAGAGAGAGAGATATGGAGGGACACAGCCTGCGGGAATGTGTTTTTTCGTTTGCAGTCAAACCGTCTTTACATGCAATTTTTTTTTTTACATTATTCCACCAATTGTTATCAAGCATGTCCTGGGGCAACACACTGGGTTGGTTAACTACCCAATATAGGGCATAGTATGTACACTGACAGCACAATGCTTTTGCTTTAACAATGCTGCAACAATGAATATGCTAACAGCTCCCTTTCTGGAAACAACAACAACAAAAAAAAACTTGTTCAACTGAAAAGGCTATTCTTCAGGCTGGTATGGTGTGAATGGCCCGGGCTGCGTGTGATAATCTGCCCTTTTAAAAGAAAGCAATTTCTCAACAGTTTCTTTAACCAACATGTCCATAGGTTGTACACCTCCTGACCCTCCTATACCAACAAGAGCATTAATATCAATTTGTGTCACTTCATTACAGTCTGTCATTATTTAACATCAGGACCGCAAATTCTTGATGGTCCCTTTGCCATGAGCCCAAGATTAAAGCTCTAACGACCACTCCCTCCTCTCATTAGAAAGCTCGCCCAGATCCACTTTTCATCTGAGCCTGTCACACACTCAGACTCGCCTGTCAGCCAAATGAAGATAGAAGAACCCTCAGAAAGGCTTTGCCTCCCCCCCTCAGTATTTGGGTTGTTTTCTTTCCTCATCATCATCATAGGCCTCATTCAGTTTCTCACAAATTTGAGTATGTATTTGTGTGTGTTGGCATGTGTGTGAAAGTGTGAGGGAATTGATACATACTCATCACAGCCAGAGGCCACGCCGATGCAAATAATTGGTGACACGACCTTTTGGCAGTTGTATCCTTTTACCCAGGATATAACATATGAAATAAGCCAGTTTCATTATAATGGGAAGATGGCCAGGGCTAATCAAGTCACTATAGAATCTGTCCCTCAATAACTCTTACCCTGCTAATGGCTAAGTCCACAATAAACGTGGGGACATTGTATTTTTTTTTTTTACTGCTAACAGTCTCTCCTTTTCTTAGGTTTTGATGGCCTTATATTTTAAACTCTAATCAGATTGCTCTGCAGCGCTAAGCACCACGAACTCAAAAACAAACATCTCTCAGAGGCGTCAGCTGTGTGGGTTTTCCGGATAATGATCAGAGTTTTTAAGCTGCGAGTGCTGAGTTACTCTGTCCAAGTGCATTATCTTCCTGAGGAAAATGTGTGTATTTATGGCATCTCCACTGACACGGTTTTTAATAATTCAGTGATTGCCATATGTAAATGATTCCATGGAACCCGTTCTTCTCAACAGGAGGAGCAATTTGAAAGATGAAACTGCTACAGGCATTTTTAAGATGAACAACAATTTCAGTGCAAGAACAATATACAGAGGTGTTAAAATATTCAGCATCCCCCTCAAACAGTCTTTGCCACTCTCTGCCTTATTGTGCACTGATGGAATATATGATAATATGCAGTTGATATTGGTAAAGGAGCTGCATAATGCTAAGTACTTGAACATAATGTCTTCACATGAAATACTTTTATTGTCCAGTAACTACCAGTGTGCGTTGATATACTTTTGTAAAGAACAACTGGGGGTGTAATGTCTCAGTATTTTTTAAATGAAAGCGCAGAACAAATATTTATTTATTTTTTTAGAAATAAAAGGAATCATGGAATCTTAAATCCCAAATTTAATCGAAGTTTTTGACTCATCCAGCAGACGAACACACTCGTGCCGTTCTTTCTCCAATGGGAATTAACCGTTGTTCAGAAAGTTTGTCCCAACACTGTAGCAGAAGTTCCCATGAATGTGTTGTACTTGCAGACTGCTTTGCTTTCAACTTCTGTCTGGTTCATCCCACAACACCTCCCTGGGGTTTAAGTCTGGACACTGTGCTGCTCTTCCATCATGTGAATCTTTTTTTCTCATTTTTTGGTTCATTATCTTGCTGTAGGATGAACCCCGGACAAACCAGTCTGTCTTCCTTTGTTACTTTCCTTTTTCTCTACATTGTTATTCTGCAATGTACAGCACTACTTCTTGCAGTACAGTACTGTCCTAATAATGCATCAGAGGGTGTACTAACACAGTCTTTTCCAACTCAGCCTTTGTACAGACAGAGGGGTTTCTAAGTCATCAGCAAAAGTTGCATCACCTGTAGGAAGTGTTTACATTAACTTTCATGGCTTCATTTACTTCCATTGCTGCAGGGAATCTCTCAGTTGATCAAAGTCTTTATCCCTGAAAAAAAGGTTTTCTATTAAATTTACCCAATTTTTCAGTTTTTGGTGACCTTTTCATTTTTGGTTATTCGCTGGACTTGAACTGCTGAAATTTCAATAAACTGGAAAAATTACGTTGCACTAAAACTTTTGACTAGTGGTGAACAGTATATACCCCATATCCCCACAAATTTCCCAATACAAGAGGGTGTTTTAGTTCTCTATTTTGCTTTGCTGGGTTTTGTAATAAATCACAATTCAGAGACCTCTGCCTTGAATCAATACAAAGCGCCACGCCAGCACTATCTCTGCCTTATTACAATATGGTTAGAGTCATTGGAAATGAGTTCCCAGCAAGTGTCCCACTAGTTCTTTAAAAATGCATAGGATTAAGAGGGAATAGTGTGCTGCAGTGTCAATCAAGCTCAACCAAGTGAGTAAAAAAAATAAAAAAATTGATGCTTGACAGTTTCTACAGACAGTGCTTTAGGGATACTGGGTGCACTTACACTTTCCTTCTTATAGATGTAGGCCCACGGTCAATGTTTGCGGATTGGTGATAATAGTCAGCGGGTGGCAAGGTCATTATTTATTGCTATTAGAACAGAATATCCTGTTGTAATTTGACCAAGTGTGAGCTGAAATGTGATACATGTAGAAATGAAAACTAATGATTTTGGCTCGATTGAGAACATTGAGACATCACTGTAGGGGAGGTGTTCTCGTTTTATATCATGTATAAAAAGAATTTAAATTCAGCTTAATCTGTTTACCTGACAAACAAAGGGTTGTGTGCTTTTCAGCATGGTTGCAGTTTCTTAGTTTGTTTGTTTTTTTTCACGCTGTCAGTGCACTTTACTTGGACAGTGGCTGTGACAGCACAGCTACTCGTGATGAAAGGAAATCCCTGGTCGATTCATGTCAGTGATGTGAAAATGCTCGAATGTGCTTCCTGTGTTATCTGCAGTACCAGCTGACACCCAGCACATAAAACATGACCATGTATCCCTTCAGAATCAGGGTTTGTATCTGAGCAAAGAAAAAAACAGCAATCAAAAAGCTTATGACTACAAACGTGTGGATAACTTCCATGGATTTAGACTCTGAGGGCAGAGCAACAGATGAAAATATTCACTTTGGATTGTTGATCAAGTTAGGTTATTTCTAGAATGTACCCTGTAGGTTTGTGCATAACTACCAGAAGGGTTGAAACAGCATAAAGATGACTGATGCAGCTGAGAGAATTGTAGAGCAAAAGAGAACTGAAATGATAGTTAGTTTATTTTGTGGTAAACCCTCAGTTCAAATTCTCATTCACAAAGTGAATATGTCTGCAGTGATGTACCATAATATTTTATGTTCTCAGCTATGTTATATTTTTCAAGGCTGTTATCCAACTTCTCTGAAATGTAAAAATCCACCATTTCGTGGTGAGAGACCTGGAAGTAAATATTTTCTGACTAAGATATCTCAACAATGAGCGACAGATTTCCGTGAAATTTCATACAGTCAGTCATGGTCCCCTGAGGATAAATCCTAATGACTTTGGTGATCCCCTGACTTCCTGTGGTGCCATCAGCAGATTGATAGTTTTGGTTTTGAGTGTACTGCCCTAACAGCTTTTGGGTGGATTGCTATGAAATTTCATTCACACATTCATGCTCCCTCGGGATGAACTGTTATCAGTTAGGACAAAATACCTGCAAAGCTAATGTCATTCCCATCAACCTCAGCTGTACTTTGTGTTTTGAGCTAATTAGTAAATGTTCACATGTGAATGCACTAAACTAAGATGATTAACATGGCAAACAACATCCCTGATGACTTGGTGACTTTTTAGACCAGTTAAGCAAATTTTTTTTCTCTTTCTTTCAAAAAAAGCACATAGTGACAGATTTAGTCACGTTTTGGACAGTCCATAACTTATTTCTCAGTGAATGTGCTCTCAATGTGCACTGTGTGCAGCAAAACATTCAGGCAACCAGTAAGCAGCCAGATGGAAATGAATGAACTGTGAATGTGTGTACGTAACGATTCCCGAGCACACGAGTGTGGCAGTAAAGACTCTTTGTCGTGTTAGAAGATTCAACTTTTCACTGCTAACTTTTGAAAGTAGGATGATACAGTTCATGATATTTAAATGGCATAGGTTCCAAGTCTCATGAAATACAAATGTCTGACAGAAGCTTTCACAAGGCAGTGCTGTCAGTGGCCCATCTACCACTTTGTTTTTATGTACCTTCCACAGTTTTAAGGCAAATATATCTTCCTGTCTCATTTATTCAGCTGGGATTCCCTGTGAATAATCTTGACATTTTCCTAAAGGTTAGAGCAGTGGAGCCCTAACTTTACAGGATTTAAAGACTTTGTGCCCACTTGTGTCCATCTGCCTTTTAAAAGAGATCCAGGAGTGCGACAAGAAGAAAAGATAAAAAGAAAGGTCCATTAGAAATTTATTTTTATTCACACTTTCCATTCAGCTTCACCTCACTTCTGTAACGACAGAATCTAATCAGAATGAATTGCTACACAGTTAATGTCATGTGCAAAGATAAAAATGTAATAAAATGATGAATAATGACTTGGTGATGTAAATGCTTGAGTTGGTGGACAGATTGCTATCTGTTACACAGGAAGAACATGCTTATATCACCACCTGGATGGGGGGGATCTTGAAACGATGGTAATGATGATATGAGCACCGTATCTAATCTCTTACTGCAATATGAAGATGTTGCAAAATTCTTACACTTATGTTAATTTCTCTTTTTGTACTGGATGACTAACCAACTATGGTGAAAGTATGTTGTGTAAATGGGCAACACTTGCATGACCACTGTCATCTGTGAAAGGTTGACTGAGTCAGTGGCGCCGGCAGGACTACATTTCATAGTGCGCACAAGAACTGCCTGTCTGCTATGTTTAGGTTTCCCCATACACGCACATATGTCCACTCATCGAACGAGTGAGCGAGCAAGAGAGAGAGACATTGATTCAAGTATTTAGATGCTAAAGTTATGACACGACACCACAATAAAACTCTGATTAGCCTACCACATGCATTTAAAAGACCAACCAACAGGCCTGAAAAACAACAACAGCCAGCTAAATAATAGGCTACAATATACTATATTGAATATCCCTGAGAAACGTGCAGTAAAAGTCAGCACGAAGCAATGGATTCCCTTATTTAGCCTCATCATCATCATACGATAAGTTGTCTAACTCACTGCTAAAGATAGTAACAATACGCAACAGCAAGACCAAACCAGCGGCTTCCACATTAATTCCAATATCATGATAGTTGTTCATCAGTGCTCTACATCTGCAGTGTCAACACGAGGCATCAAAGCATCATCCTCCTCCTTCATCTCCTGCTCTCCTCTTGAATCTAGACTCATAACATCTGTGAGTGGATGCAGCCAAAAAAATAAGAAAAAATAACTCCTGTTGCCTCCGTCCTATTTTCAAGATGTTAAAAAAACTAAAAGAAATATGTGTTTACCCTTATCATGCATCTTACTTTGACTCCCACCGCTCAGAGCTGTACAGTCCAGCCACTTTCATTTACTTTTGGCCCCAGACTCCGCAACTGTGAAGAAGGTGCATGTTCAGTTGCTAGTGGGTTATTCAGTTATATTGAGAGCAACCTTTTGGTAATTTATGTATCTCCAACACAGTGTTTTTTTGTTTTTTTCCACAAGTTTGATGGTCTGGTTTGAGAATGTACAATGACTAATTAATACAATTAATATAAAATAATAGGTAATCATTTTGAACCCAAGATACAAAAAGAGCTTCATGATAAAGAGAATAAAATACTGAGCAGACAACTTTAATCAGTACAACAGAAGGACAGTGACTCAGTACAGTGATAATAAATACTTAAATTAAAAATAAAGCAGAATTTAAAAGTTGGTTCTGGGCAAAAAGCTTCAACAGATGGGACGATTAACAAGTCAGGCTGAAGGAATAAAAAAGGAAATGGCAACAAGGATGAAATCCTTAAATTTTCTAACAAAAGAAGAGCCAGAGATTATAATAAATAGGCCAGAAGATAACTGAGTATGTGTTAAATATGCGCTGATTAAATATTTATAGCTAGCTACTCCATTCTGTTTTGTTCTCCACTGCAAACTTTGATTTAAAATCTTTTTGTTCAGAAACTTAGAATGTGATACCAAACAGATACCCAAAAGTAAATGTAAATTCCACACTATAATAGACAAATTCACATATTTCACATCAGTAAATTATTCAATCTACATTGTAGCTGAAGGGAACAGTTTGAAACAGAGACAGGCAAAACCTAAAGTAATATAACACCTTAAAAAATTCTGTCTTTCAGCTCCTATCAGCACATCTCAGCCTATCAGTCTATTAGTTTCCTCCACTATTTCTTCTTCCAGGCTATATTTAATTTCCCATAAAGTGCAAGCAGTAACTCATGTTCCCTGGGACTGAATAGTAGTAATAAAAAAAAAATGTTCTCTCACACAAAGTAGGTTTGTGAAGCAAAGTTTGGATCCTATTTGGGATTGAGTTCTCTGTGGCTCAGTGGAAAGAGTAAGTATTGTTCCAAATCACTTCAGGTATGTATGAGTGAGCCACGAACCTCAAACTTTCACTTTCATTCACTACAAAATCCATTTGGTGACTGTGGAGCAGCCAAGCAGCCTATTTATAGCTCCCACTGCACTGGCCTCTAGCGGTGGAATCAGACAACTCCTCACTGCTTCACTCTAACAGGATGACTTGTTTGTGTGTGTGTGTGGTTGTGTGTGTGTGTGTGTGTGTGTGTTTAACAGGCATGAAAAACAGCTCACAAATGGAGGCAAGCCATGACTACTAATGCACTGAACAAAGTTAAAAACTAGTGAATTATTTGGCGGCTGAGCATAACTAATATCTCATGCAGGGGAAACAGCAGAGGAACACTGGAGGTTTCTAAGTCAGAGAGGCCGACGTCTCCTGATGCAGTGGAAATAAAGTCACGTGCAAATAACGAGAAATAAAAAGCCACCATCATGAGACAGATTTGTCCCTTGAATTTGGTTTTAGTGTAACTGATGAAGAAGTTACCTGTTTATTGTGGTTTTGGCTACTGAAGCAAATTACACCTAAGAGTGTTTTTGCATTGCTGTGATCAGAGTTTGAATCTTTGTATTAGACGAGCCTCACGTTCACATTTTTCTACGGGGCAATGTGTGCTTGAGTGTCAGCCGAGACAGCAGAGCACTGCTACTCTCCGTCTCTGTAAACTGATTTTCATACTTGATGCCTACAGTGCGTCAGGATGGAAAACAGTGCCACAGAAAAGGAAGGAGGGATAATTTCTTCTCTCAGTCCCGTCTGGCAAGATTTTATTTCCAGCTATGGGGATTTGAAAAGTCAAAGCTCACCAGAGATGCTGGAGATTCAGGCTTTTAATGCAGTTTACAGTTTATTTGCCTAACTGCCAAACAAATCCCACAAACCCCTGCCATCCTCATCGGGGGAACTACTAAAGGATGGGTTAGCATCACACCTTCCACTTCTGCACATGGAATTTGATCAAAAACATTCTTTTTTTTTAAGGCAATATTGGATAAATTGTTATCTGCACTCACATCAAACACATTCATTTTGAAACTCTGTAGTCCAAGATGCATGTGATGTGATAAATAATACAAATATTTCTCCTGTCTTTAATTTCCTGTCCCTATGGTTCATTTGCTTGCTTACAATAGACAGCATTAGTCAGAGAAATGCTTTTTCTCTACAGCTCTGAGTTTCTCAGACTCGGGCAGCTGGAGTTCATGAACTCAGATGCACGGTGAAATGCAAAAATATCCTTATACTTGAACTGATAACTCTGCTCTCTGCTCTCAAACACGTTTGCAGCTCCTGACATCTTTCTGTCACTGCACAGGTTTGGCTTCTAAAAATAAGAAAACTTCACTGATTCATTCTGTCAGAAAAAGCCTCTCGACATGGGTTTGAGCATCTTTACTGGTCAGCCTGTTATGCCTCCCAACGCAAAACAAAGACTGTCAATGGATAACAGGGCCTCAATGCATGCACTGTAAAGCCACTAGTTTACACCACATTGCTGTAATGATATGTGACACATAAATGCCTGTGGGGTCTGTTTGCTACCAGGCTGCATCGTGCCAATAGGAAATACCCACACTGTTTTGGCGCATTGAGATGAAGAGGATTTTTGGTGCATTTTGTGTTTGCGCACGCGTGTTTGTCCGTGTCGTGTGAATGCGCTGGAGGATGAGAGCAGCCGCATGAATGAATAGCTATGAGGAATGTATGATTGACAGTGAGTGTTTAAGACAGTGGACCATCTGTATCACTCTGGCTCAGACCAATCCTCCATGCTTGTATGGTACTGAACTTGACCTCTATTGGTTCTGGTGTGATTGGGCTTTTCATTGAGCCGGCAGCTGTGCAACCCACCAGCGTTCAGACCGTAACAGGAACAAATGACTAACCACATAATGAAACCTCATCTTCATGCCACTTAGACAGCGTCTGCTCTTACACTCCGCAGTAAAGAAATGTAGTGTGTGTGTGACGTATATGGGGGACTGCACTAACTCATTGGTTCCTGAACATCTTTGACTTAATTTCTTTTATGAATTTCATGGGAAGAAATCAATAAATTTATTTCAGATATTTCTGCAAAGATTAGTTAAATATCTGAAAGAGCATAAAATGAATGATTTTGACTTTGACTTTTTCCATCTTGATTTGGTGGCAAAGGATATAACTATTTCCTGCAGTGCAGTGGTGATACCAAATATAAACTCATTACTCTCACTACTCATTAAACTGATCATCTAATTATTATTATAAGTATATGCTTATTAGTTTTTTTGTTGAGAGAGTTAGATAATAAATTGATACCACTGTCAACATGCAGCTTGAACCAGGATAGTGTTAGCTTAGCTCAGCATAAAGACAGGAGGCAGAGCCTGGCTGTGTCAGATGAGTTTGCTTTGCAACACCGCCAGAGCTGACAATTTATCACAATTAACACCTTGCTTGTTTAATTTTCACAGAGATAAAACGTCAAGTGTGGTTTTACAGGAAGAAATTCTTAGTGAGGTCTTTTGGAGTCTGGAGGGTTTTTTCCATTTAAGTTTTTGGACAGAGCCCAGTGAGCTGTCTCAATCATCCTCCAGTCTTTATGCTAAGCTAAGCTAAGCAGCTTTATTTAGCGCACAGACATGAGAGTGGTGGTGATCCTTTGATCAAACTCTGAGCAAAGTAAGCAAATGAGCAGATTGTCCAAATTATTAAACTGTTCTTTTAAAATAAAAAAAACATAAAATATTCAAATGTATGAGGCAATAACGTCAATTCTTTTCATAAAATGTCACATTTCTAACTTTGCCTTCATTAACACATTACTGGATTTGCAAAACCAAAAAAGCGCATTTGTTATGCAAGTCTGCCGAAATTAGTGAAGCAACAAAACCACTAGATGCTTGATAACAGTAATTATTACAACAAGAATGCCAACAAAGGAAATTTCATACTGCTTTGGATGAATAAACAGCATATAATTGGATTTTAAAGAAGCTTGGAGTTATATAGTACAAACTAGGGACATGTCCTGGACATATTTGTAGGTCATGCATCCATAATCTCCCTTTGTTTTTTTTTGTTTTTTTTTGCACAGCTCCTCCCTCCTATTACCTGAAATCAGCAAATTAGCTGATAAATACAGAGACATTGTCAGCTACAGATTCTGGCCGAATGATTGCATTTGCAGCTGTTATCTTTAAGTTCAATAAAGCATCGACAAGAAGTTTTCCATGAGTTATCTAGGGAGAGGCAGCATAGCACAACAGGGGACATCAAGAATGACAATGTTCATCCCAGGTTTTCATTAAGATCTCTGCAGAAAAGCTGTGCTTTGCATGGAATATGAGTTGCCTCCCCCTCGTCCTATCATGTACTGAAGCGCACGCCTCCCACTGCTTTTAGATTAACTTTGTACTCCCTCTTTCACTGTTGAAGCAAGGCTTCATATCATCCCACCTGGCATGTCGTTAACTCCTTCAGCTGATAAATGCAATTCACAGCTTCCAGTCTTCCTAATTCAGCAATGCTGCACAAGCTACGCCAAGTGAATAAATTAGATTCTGTATCACAACGTTGTAGAGAAGAAGAGAAACTTGAGAGCAGAGGTATGTGAAATAGACTTCGATCAGCGCTTATCTCATCTTGGATTCTCCTCACTATGTTCTGTTTCACTATTTCTAAAAGATCTGGGTTTCACAGAGACTTCCATTATTCTCCTTTCTTTGCTTTTTAAATGGCAGTTGTGACAGGTAGACTTTTTTTTTTAACAGAACTCTTGATGATACTGTTTTATCTACATGACTCATATATTGGTACTTGCCTCTTGTGCTGTACTTCCTGTACTGGGAATGAACCCCTACATGATCTAAAATATGGAAATGACTAGGCTTGGATAACAATGAGGACCGGAGTGAATCATCATAAAAGTGGACAAATTAAAGAGAAACAAAAGAAACATTTTCCCTTTAAGGGAATCATAGAAACTGGATGCAGTTCCTTTCAAATGAAATGTCAAGTTTAATGTCCAACATGGACACTCCCAGGACACATTTCCAATAAAAAAAGGTGGAATGTTTTTAATGTTGCCATCAGTCTGCATCTTCAGGACTGTTTGACACCACAATGATGGAGGATATCCATCTACAGTATGTGATTCTCTATTAAATGTCATTTTCCATTAAAAGTGTGCCACTGAACATTATGGCTCCCTCATCCCATTTATGCCCTCATCCTTCTGCCTTTTCATCACTTAAAGGCCGAGGATGATTTTCCTATATTAACACTTAACGCACAAACTATTAGAGGGCTTTTACATTAAGACCTCCTGCTTGCTGAGGTGAAGGAGGGACGGTTCTTTATGCGCTGTCATTTGTTCAAGCGGGTAAAGTCCGCTGTCACTGATAATTAGACCTCAGAGAGCCGTATAAAGACCTGCGAAAGGGAGTGATTGAACAGATTGCCAAGTGTTTGTGTGACACCAGAGGGATGTGTGTGTGAGAGACACTGGAAGAGAAGAAGCAGACAGACGGGAGACGGGAAAAGCGGGAAGAGAGGAAGCCATTATCCAACATGAATTTCCATTTTTCTCCTGCCAGCCTTCTGTCCGTATTCCACTCCAATGAATATCCCACTGATAAAACAATTAGACTGAGAGACAAAACACTGGTTTCAAAGACATTACTCATGGTTGGCAGTTACATATTTTCCACTGTTTCACTGCATATTTCATATAGGCAAAGTCTTTAATTACGTACTTACACAGTTCACATGAAGCATTTATAAGTTACACTAAATTATACTGATAGTACTGTAACTACAGATGCCATATTGTTACAGTAGTCAAAACATCAGAAGAAGTAAGTTCTCTGAGAAATTGTATTAAAACCTGTTGTCTCAGCATGGTTGCTCTGGTCAATGGAAGCCTTTCAGTCGTGCTCAGCTGGGCATTTATGTCTATTTCCTTCTAATGGCAGCAGCCAGAGGCTGTTCCAGGCAGACTGGCCCCAGTGACACAGGATGTGATGTGAGACTCCTGTTGCATTTGTAGACAGGTCTTATTTGTCTCAGGAAAGGGCATCAGAAATGGCTGGACCAGTGATCTATCCAGACTCATTTTCCCCGCTGGATGTCCTTTCACTTGTCAGCTGGAGATATGGCAAACATCAGATCACTATTAGCACTAAACCTACAGCTGCTTTTCTCCGAAGCTGTCGACTGTAGATACAGACCAAGTGACGAAAGCTTTTCTACTAATTATATCTAGGTACCAGGTAATTTTTTTTCATATTTAAAATCATCAATTCACAAAACAAGACTCTCTTCATATTTTTATGAGCTCAGGCCGTGATTATGAACTGTTTTATGATCCAGACAGAATTACATTTCTATAAGAAAGAAATTATCTCTGCATAAATGCCAATTATTAACATATAAAAAGAAAAACGAAAGGAGGAAGTCTGCTGGGGAAAACCAGTGCGAGGCCAAGAGTTTGCGATCTTCATCACAACAGCACAGAGGTGCATGTAAACAGGCTGCTGTGGGAAGCACGATGTGAAACGCTGGAAAAGTAATTTCCATCTTCTGTCCCTTCTACCAGGAGTGCCACCACAGCTCCGAGAGCCCCCTGGCACATTGATTCTAAGATGAAGGGGAGCTTCGGCAGCAGCATGATCCTAAACGCGATGACACAGGACTCTGTGGCTGATTCTTTGGACAGGTGCATGCTGGGTGATTTATGTGCGCGTCCTCTCGCAGGTCCCCAGGAGCAAATATTGACTGTTTATTTCTCCAAGCTCAAGGCAACAGGGAGGCAGCAATTTCTTTATTTTTGGGCCTGAGATAAATTGAACCCCGCAAGATGCAAACGCACCTGACAGGGAGCAATTTTTTTTAACGGACCCACCCCCACCCCCCACCTTTGCAAATGGAGAGGGAAAAAGAGCAACTTAATAGCTAGCATTATTGATTTGTCATTCCTCTTCTTAGACATCTATACACAACAGGGACATTTCAATTACATAGGGGCTTCCCACTTGCTTCTCCATTCAGCTCCTCACCAGGACAGGCTACCTGCTGGTGATCAATGATGGACACACACCAATATCTCTGTATGTTATTGCATTTATATAGATTCTTGGTATTGTCCACTTACAGGTCCATGAAATCAACAACTTAGTCCACAAGGGACAAGGGCAGGATGAGGATAAGTGGATCCAACCAAATTTAGCATTTTTCAATATATTATTGAAAAATAATATACAGTATGTACATTTAATTCAAATTCTGTATGAAGTCTGACAGAAGGACATCGTGAAGGTTAAGCTGCATTTAGGTCATCAATGCCATAATAGCAGACAAATGTAAAACAGAGCTTAATTGAAAATATATCCTTCAATTGCCCTCTAAGGATAAATATATATATATATATATATATATATATAAACAGTATATTCAATAATCTAACATGCTGAACACACCATGTTCCATCTGGAGGGTCCTGTTCTTCTCTCTTTAATTTGCCCTTTACTGAGAAACGGACTGTACAGGTTTTTCTCAGCAAAGTCCGCTCCTGGGGGAAATTGTGTTTAGTGTTATCGGTGGGAGATACACGGGCTCAGTCAGCCAGAACAAACAATTATTGTACAGAGGGCAGAGCCGGGCTGTCCGGATGGAACCGGCCCACATTCTTAGATTACTGAATCCAAAAGTAATAGAATGAAGACTATACATTATCGAATAATGAGGATCAGAGAGAATTGGTCTTCACTCAATGTTGTGTATTAATATCTACCCCCCCTCTTCTCACCCATGCGTGTGTCATCCTCTCTTTTGCTTCAGCGGTTTTTATATTTTTGGATATATAGATGTCCGATGGCAGAAATACTATAACTAAAAAAACTGAGTAACTGAACACAGCTGTGTGTTTCTCCTCTGGCTCTGAGAACATGTGATTCTTACCCACTGCACTGGGGTCAGAGAAAAACGGTGGATGGACTTGCATTGTTCATTTAGTGGTCTGAAAACTTACTTTGATTTAGCAAATGGCTGCATTATGTTATTTTGGTACAAATCTTCCCATGAATCCATTTACTTACTCGAGAAGAAGAGGATTTTCACAAGTGTGAATGACAAAAATGCATCAAATTACACTTGTCAGGTTTCCTTTTATCAATAATTTTGTTTTCTTGGAATATGACTTGGTTTTTCTTCTTTTCAAAGTTTTTTTTTCTTGGTTAACATTCATTTTGTTAATCAACAGAGTAACAACAGGCTAAGTTATACTGCTCTTGATCATTAATATTCTTTGGTGAAGTCCATATAGACAAGGCTGTGTGCTAGATCTCTGAAAATTACTTAATCAAAACCTGTTTTCTGTGTCAAAAGTCCTGGAAATCTTTTGCCTAGACTGAAATAATGATCATCACACCTACATGGGGACAGTCTGTTAAGAAAAAAACTATGTTCCTACACTGGGTATACATAACTTCTAGTGAAAAAATGTAAATCTTGTATAAGATACATGTTGGTGCGTGGATGTTTTCATTTGAGCGACGCATACTATGAATTAATTTAGTATTTTTGATCACACCTGAATTTCATTCATCGTATGAAAATTTGAGTCCATGGCATGAAACTTAGAAAGATGTGGCGACACTTTATTTCAACCCACCCATATTATTTAGCATGTATAAGCACTATTAAGTACTCAATTAATGTATCTGTCAAAAATTATATTTCTTACCGTGAGGCATTTGTAACTGGTGTTTGATTTATATATAGTTTATAATGAATAATGAATAATGAATAATGGATACACAGAATAACATAGATAACTACATTAGAGTGTGTGATTATATAGCAAGCCACTGATTAGGTGTTCATACTCTGCTTATTAATGCTAAATAGGAGTGTTAAACTAATGTTACACAATTACTGCAAATATACGGCTAACAGTAAATGATTCAACCACTATATATCTTTAGATGGTTCAGAATGTGGCACTGTTGCTATTAACCAGCACTAAACACCTCTAGTGCATTTCACTTCAGTCCTGGCTGTGTTATTGCCTTCCAGTACCTTTTAGAATCCTTTTAATTATATTTAAAACCTTTAATGGTAACTGCCTAATATATCTCCTGCTCTTTTGACCCCATCCACAGCACAGGCATTTCTCAGAGTCCCTTACCAAGATACATTAAATGGTCTGCAGTCTTGTTTATATCCTGCTTTTATTCTATTTTGTGGTGTGTATTTGAAAAGCACTTTGTAACTGTGGTTTAAGTGCCCTATAAATAGTTTCTACCATTTTATATTAAGACTTAAATTAATTATCATTCAGTTCCAAAAAAACATAAACAGAATGTTTTGGAAAGCTTTGTGTCTATTTTCCAGGAACAGGCCTATTTGACAGAGGAGGATGCTGCTGACTTAACAGATACACACAGCCAACCACTGCGGAGAGATCGCTCGCAGGAATACACGACAGTGACAGATACCGTCTGGCCTACAGGGAACATACAATGCACAGACACAACCTCCTACAGAGTACCTGCCTCATGTCCTCCTCTTTCTCCATGTCTCATCCCATCAACTTATGTGGCTTCTGAGGAGGCAATATCAACAACCTGCATGATTCATGATAGTACAGCGTTAGAAGTGGGTTTTAAAAATACACACTCAGGGATCCTGTTGGCCGTCTCTCATCTGTCTGAGTTGTACTGTCTCTCATTTCTGTGGGTGAATCTTCAGTCGTTAAGAAGATTTTTTTTTACATTGACTTATTGACTAAGTATCACATCTCAGCAATAGGCTATATCACAATGAACTGCAGCTAATTAAAGGTACACTCTCATTGAGATGTAAAAACTACAATACCAACCACTCTTAAGGGTTTTCTGCTTCCAACTTGTTGAATTGTTGAATTACAGTGGCAGAGACAGAAAATTCAGCACATGCAGCCACTTTGGCAAGTTGTTTGAGTGGTTTGAGGAATGGGACCGTTTAGTTATAATGTTATAGTGATCTCCTGCACTTGATGCCCCACCTGTAGAAAGCTGCTGTGCAGTCAGCCAAACTGCTCTGGTTTGGGAATGATGGTATGCACAGCTGGTTGAGCTGTTTTTTGAACCATCTGTACAGTTTACCTTTAGAGATTTTGTATCCCGCTTCATTCACATAATCTAAAAATATTTTTGCCTCACAGCTAAACTGAAAACTGCTGTTATAGCATGAAAAGTAGGCTAACTGGAAGAAAGTGATACAGGTGAAAAGTTGATCCAGTTTACTGTGGGAAGGACAATAAGGTCTGGAGTCTCAACATCCTTATTTAAATACATGTAATATTCTTCAATATTTGGACATGCATATTGCATAATTTCTGACTTTAAAAACATGTTCATTTTCTTCTTCCAGCTGAAATCTGGGACATTAACTTACATGCTGATTTGGGATTTCTGCCACAAATATCAGGGAACGCCCACAGGTTTTTTTTCTCCCAGGAAATGGGACCAGATTTTGGTGTCAATTCCAGGGAAATACCATGATGATTCCTGATATTCAACCCTAGTCACTATGTCATATGGCAGTGGTTCCCATTTGAAACAAGATGATTAATAGGGTAGCAAAAACATGTAAATTCTTATTCTGCTACACGAAACAATATTATTTCTTCTGAAATACTGACTAGTTTTATCCCTCTAGATTTCTAATAATCTTTCAAATTAAACAGGGGACATCACTCTACATTCCACAAACTTATGATAATGGGTCACAAGGTGAACCACTGGCATACAGCGTGTTCATAAAACATCGAAATTTCAAAACACATTAATACAATAAGTAAGCAATAAGTTATAAAAAAAAACAGTGGATTTCCCATCAACTGTTTTAATACATGAATGGAATTTAATATTTTCCATTCTTTTTATAGTTTTACCTTTGCCATTTGCCTTTAATGTAACAATAAAGATAGACAGGAAATGCAGTGCAGACAGAGGGGGTGACATGCAGCAAACAACCGTAACAAAGCTTGTATTCCAATTCACTTCAATTCAAGTTTATTTGTATCGCGCCAATCCCAACATTATCTCAAGGCACTCTACAGGGTGAGGTCAAGACCTAAGTGGGAGTGATGAAAAGAAAAGAGAGAGACCAGGAACAGTTGTATATAATGTTGATTGATAATCGTTATAATAATAACAGCAGCAATGAAAGTGGTGCTAATTAATAATTTAAATATCTGATCTGGATCCTGCAGCTCCAAAGTCAGAGATATCTGCAGTTAATGACGTGCAGCAGTATGATATAAATTCATGGGGATTCCATACTGCATTCTGTTTTCAAAATCCCACAATCACATGTATAACTCATAACTCATGCGAGAGCAAGAGATAGATAACAAACTGTGCTGTTGCCATGGTCAAACCCTTACTTTGTGTATTGAAACATAAAACTTGTGTGTGAAACAGCAGATTGTCCCCCGGTGGCTTCCTGAGAGTCAAGGAGAGCTGAAGTAGATAAGCCTAATGACTCCCACACTTCAAAGCAGACTAATTTAAATATTAAATTATACCACTTCATTAATTTAAAAAAAGTGAGGAATTGCATGGGGATAGTTTTCACCAGCAGATGTTAAAGATGACAGTGAATGCAAGGCCACGGAGAGAGAGACACAAACACATAAAGGGAAGGAATGAGAGCTGGAGAGAGGGTAGGAAAAACATAAACACGATAAACACTAATTAGCTACTCTAATTGAAGTGTACCCTTAAAGTAATTACTAGGCAGAGGAAGCAGTATTTACATTCATAAATAATCCTGACAGCATGGGGAGCCATTGCTGGAGGAGAGGCCTTCTTTTTTCCTTTGGGTCTGGGGGAAGGTGGGCTTCCCACTCTATAAATCTGTCAGTCATCAGCAATATCAGTTCCAGTATACTGCTAATGACTTTGTACAACAGTTGATTTGTAAGCATTAAATCGGTGAGTGGTTGCCCTGAAAAACAAACGCTGTGGGTATATAGAAAAAATCTTTATCCTGCAGTACACAAGCAGTTATTGGAATATGGATCAATGTCGTCTCAAAAGCATCCTCTGAGAAAATCATATATCCTCCTGGAATAATCTCTTTGTTATACAGTAATTGGAACCTTATTCTTGTGCAAGACCCAAACAACTCTGACGCCTCTTTTACAAGGCATCGTAGGCTGCTTCCCACTACGGCTTTTCGCTAGTGTCTTATTACTTTTTAATAAAATAAAGCTCTAAAGCTTTGGTTCCGTGGCCCAGAAGGCAGGGGAAATGTATTAAACGCATGTTTCTGTCTTCTTCTAATGAGCCCATTCATTTACACTGTGCAATCATAATATATAGCCCCAAAGGAGAAAAATTAAATTTTTTTTATTTAATGTTGTCCACTTTAGAAAAATGTTCTTTAAGAGCAAATATGTTAAGGTTACATGATTCAACATTGTTCTCGGCCTGAAATAAGAAAATGCAAAGATGAAAAGTGTAAACCATTCCGGTCTGGTACGTCAGACTGCACACAATGACAGCAGCTCCCACCACAGACAGACAGCGAGACAGAGAGAGAGAAAGACACAGACCTAAACCTAACCTTTCTCCTAGAAACATGATTTCACATACCCAATGTCCAGTTTGGACGGAAATTATTACTGTTAAATGAGGAGAGCCAGAAAAGCTGGAGATGACACATCAATCAAATGGCAGCGCAGAGTCTTTGTCTCACACATCTTCCTGTCAGTTAGTCAGCCCACCAAGACCCTGTGGATCTCAAAGTGCTCCCTCCGTAAAGGAATATCTTTTTATGTGCTACACATGGTGGAGAGAAATGGCTATTTTGACTTTTGGATTGCTATTATTTGATAGTAGCTGAAACAAGCCACTGACTGCCACACATTATCAAGAAACATTGCTGTGTTTTTGGTAGTGACCTTTTCAGGATCGCTAACCATTTAGTGGCAAAGAGAATCAAATGAGAACGCTGTATTCATTCTGTTCATATTTTGTAACAGAGGACCAGTGCCAACTACATTTTGTTAGTGTAATAACAAACACACAAACTCCTTCTTTTCAGAAGCGTGTCAGAAATCAAACATCATAACATCACATATTCAACTGAATTAATTATGTCTATTACGTAAATTTGTAATCATGCGTAGTAACCCGTGTTGGCAGAAAAATTGTAAAATGTCATTAAATGCACATTTAGTAATTGTTACATAATATATCGTTGTTGTTGTTATTGTCATTCTTCTTCTTCTTCTTCTTCTTCTTATTATTATTATCATATATTATAAGTATCAAGGTAATGAGACAGGAAATAATCCAGAAAATGGGTAATATGTAACCCAGCAAGAGCTGATTTCATTTACCAGGTTGGGTCAAATGAACAACCGAGCATTCTGGGTTAAATGATAGAACCCAGTGCGTGTTCTGTCCCATAGCAGCAGTGAAGTTAAGGTTAAAACCCAGCAGTTTTTTGAATGCATATTGCGATTTAAGTATTAGTTATGAGCAAGACTAAAAGCCGTGCTGGCACCTTCTCAAAGCTGTAACATACTTTGAGCTAAATGTTAACATCAGCATGCTAACATGCTCACAATGATAATGCTGCATATACAGCTTATGTGTGATGTTTAGCAGGTTTACCATGTTAGGTTCAGAGATGTATAATCATCCCTAGGAGGCACTTACCTCTTTTTCAGGCTTCCATCTTTTAGGGACCACGGAGCATGCACACTGTAGTCCTCTGACTTCCTGTTGGCTCCCTGCACACATGGACGACATGAAATTTGTTAATGATGTGGCATTTCTAGACTTTCCAAATCTAAGTGGACTGAATACATGTTAATGTTTGCTTAGTAGCAGTAAACACAAGTTGGGGCTGTTGGGGATGTTACTAGTTTTGCAGATATTAGGCGTAACCCAAAGTATTGGACATATTAACAGACTGATAATGCAGGGTGAGAGATAAGGGGAAAGCCAAGCAGCAAAAAGTCCGACTGACTAGGAGTCAAACCAGTTTGAGCCCATGTGGTATGCTGCGCCCTATTCATTCGGCCATCAGGTCGCCTCGGATATATTAATATTTTGACCTGACAGATGAAATGTTAAGGGATCACCAAAGTTATTACAATTCATCCATAAGGACAAGAGGAATGTCGGCACTAAACTTCATAGCAATTCATCTGATAACTACTGAGATATTTCAGTCTGGACCAACCAAGTGACGTCAACATACATGCAGTTGTCATGTAGACTTCTCTTAAACCCTGAGGAAAGAATTAAAAAACTAGTGACAGTGCGTTTAAGACAGCCTGCATGGTCTCCATGTTGATTGGCAGTTGACTAAGCATATGTGACCTTCATGATTTGTTGAAAGACTTTGTTTGTCTTGACGTACGAATTAATGAACTGGTTGTCAAGTTGAAAAAAAAGCTGCAGATTTTCAGTTAAAGTGATTTGCAAACTCTGGCTGTCTGCCATCCCTCAGTTGATTTGTGTTTGCTCTCTTACTGATACGTATGAACAAATTAAATTGTCTAATTGGAATTGTTCTCATAGCTCCAGCAAACAGCACAATGTCTCCTCAGTACGGTTGGGCCTAAAAGAAATAGCCTTCTATTAAGTTGTCACTTATCAGCCAGCAGGATTTGGAGGGGCCGGAAAGTTTTTTTTAATGAAAAAAATGTATGTATCTGTTGTCACACACAGAGGAAAAACACAAGGAAGATGATGTCCCACTCAGGATCTATGTAGGAGTCTGAGACGTGCCATTAAACATTCCTGGTTGTACTCACACTGAATTGTAAAACAAAAGCAACTGAATTCATACGCTTTCTCCGATCCCATCAATCATTCAGGAGACACAAGCTCTGGATGACCCTGCCAATATATTAAATTAAAAAAGCACCCACATTTTGAGCATAAAGTTAATTTAATTTGGAAATATAAAGTACATTAATTGATAAACTGAAGAGATATCTACCAGTTTCCTTCTTATTAGTCTCATAAAGACGAAGTTACTCAGTGTTCACCAATCTGAGTTAATATTTAACACGCTCCGAGTCTTCAAATGGTTTCTAATTAGCTCTTCCAGAAAGGCAGCGATAGAAAAAGAATCAAGTGTAACAGATTTTAAAGCACCGTGAGGATGAGTTGAGATAATGACTGGTAAGGGATTCTTCAGATGTCTGAGGAGGAAATGAATCTGACTCGGTGGCAACTTGAACTCTGATGCTACACTTGGGTGTGCGGAAAGACCACAGAGGGAGTGAGAGGAGAATTAACCTGCAGTCAGGTAACACTGACAGATTGTGACCCACGCACATTATATCTAAAGTATACACCGAGGCTTAGTTAAGCACAGAGGAGAGAGGGAGCAATTCTCAGGCTACTAACAGGGATTTGGGTGCTGGTGCTAAAAGTTTTATGAAGCATGAATTTAATTTTCTAATCTATTTGAATTATGACCCCCTGTAGATCTCTGTGAATATGTGCACTGTGTGCTGGTGTTTGTTATTTTAGCACATTTACTACACCATCTGTTTTGGACTCACAGGTTTCAGGTTGATTAAGAGTTTCTTCTTTTGCTTTTAAGGGAGCCATTGGTTTCAGTTCATTTTAACAGGATGCTATTAGCAACAGACAGTTGACCCTTGCTTGAGACAGTCTCATGTTAACTCTTCCCAGTGTTTCATGAACTTCACATTGCTTCTTGCACTTATATGGGAATAAATTGTTGATGCAAAATGTGTCCTCCCAAGAAGAAGAACAGGAACAGACCTCCAGCCAGCTCTGGTGGATTCACAGGTGAGAGTTAGGTTCAGCTTTGACTGTGCTGACATGAGCAGTTGGCCGATAGAAACGCTGTTGGCACTGTGTTTGAAAATCTAAAAGTCATTGTTCTAGCATGAGGGCAGTAATAGGTGGACGGCGATCGGGATCTGGACCTAGATGCTGTCCTATCCGCATCCATACGTATAACCTATAAGCTATTGAGAATGATTAAATTGTTGCTATTTTAACCAACACAGTTTTTCTAGCCTTTGGTCACCTGACGCTAACCGGCCATTCATTGCGACTTGAGTCTGTCAGTGAGATGCACATAGGAGAGATAGTGTCAGAGAAATGAGTGGGGAAAGTGGGATGGAAGAGGGAAAGAAAGAGAAAAGGACGTGTTAAAGCTGTTCAGTTGTTAAGATATTGAGATTGTTTATTGTAAAAATATCTGAGACTGTTAGAGTAAACAAGAAAGAAGAAAAATGGCTTGCTGTGCTACACTTTTTTTTCACTTTCTGCCTGTGTTTTCATTTACACATTTTTAAAAAAGATCTTTAAATATTACAGAGGGTGAATCTTGGTTGATTCATTCTGGTAAGATAACTTTCTCAGTCTGTACAATACCATCACATTTTATGCATTTAATGTTTGTAATGTCTACACTAGTGGTTATATCAAATCTGAATATCCTTTGATACATATAGTACATATTTACATTCTGATATAACAGAATGAATATGAATATGACTTTCGGAATAACAGTATGCTAAGAAATGTAAACAGAGAAGAAATTAAATTAATAATGTGAACACGCAATGTTCTGTCAGCACGCAGCGTCTAACAAGGCACGTTCACAGATCTCAACATCTGACAACTTAAACATAATAGAGGAAGGAAATAATACAGGATCTCTACTACGGAATACAATTCCTTACTTTTTCTTTTCATCTTATTGCAATTTGGTGTCTGAACCAGAGGAAATGTGCTCAAAACAGTAAGTGAAAGTTTCACTCAGATGAAAAAAGAAAAAACTGCTTTTAGCCAATACACTCCACTGATGAAGCAGCACTGACTCTGTTTATTTACAAAAATACTTTTTAAAATTACTTTTCTTTAAAAAAAAAAAAAAAAAAAAAACCTTATTTAGGACATCATTCCTTGGTTATAAAGACATTTTATTCCCCAGCCTTATTTCTGATTTATGGGGATATAGCGACTTTGCAGCTTTTCAACAGAAGAAGAGCTAAGACGAGAGATCAGTCAGATTTTAAATCACTTATTGAGAATTGAAAAATGGGAGAACATTAAGTTACTACCCAAACCGTCCACTGCAAACTATAACTTTTTTTTTTTTGAGCAATTTCCTAGTTCGAAGTTGACCGATGCATGAGTGGAGATTTGGTGTCTATAGTACACCGAGCTCAGCACTGAGGAGATTGGGGAATGAGAATTATTAAATCCACTTAGAATACTTAAAACTAAAATTTTCAATGTCAGGGCTGGGCACCAGGCAATTTGTGGCCATTGCCTAACAAAGCACCTACAACTACTGCAGAGACTGTAAATAGATAAATTTAAACCCTGTATGCACCTGATTTGCAGTAACAGGCTTATGTACGGAATAGATGCTATTTTAATTACGCAGATTAACACAAAAATTCACAGCCTGGAGTTCATCTTCTAGATAAGCAACCGATGACCGATGGTTTGGGTATAAGAACGCTCAAGATACGTGAAGAAGAGGCCAAACTATTCCGTTCCGGGCTCGAGTCCCGGCTCGGCCGTGGGATCTTTCTGTGTGGAGTTTGCATGTTCTCCCCGTGCCAGTGTGGGTTCTCTCCGGGTACTCCGGCTTCCTTCCACAGTCCAAAGACATGCAAAAATGGGGACTAGGCTAATCGGATACTCTAAATTGACCATAGGTGTGAATGGTTGTCTGTCTCTATGTGTTTGCCCTGCGATGGACTGGCGACCTGTCCAGGGTGTACCCCGCCTCTCGCCCGAAAAGATGCTGGGATAGGCTCCAGCCCCCCCGCGACCCTACTAGAGGATAAGCAGTAGAAAATGGATGGATGGATGGGCTTCTGCTCCAAAGGCAATGAATCCTTCACTTCCCATGATGCAACTCAATATTGTCTTTTGTTAGATTGTTCGCAGTGTGTAATGCAGGCTTTCTCTCTAAAGGCGTATAAATTGATGTCAGTTATCCTAAGTGAAGTTGAGATTATTTTGTCACATTTGGTGATCAGCAGATTTCAGGTATAAAATTCAACATGCCAAAAAACAATCTTTACAAAACAGACATTCAGAAGCCAAGACTTCACTCACAAGCAGATCTGTGGGAGAGACATAAAGCAGCAGCATCGGCAGTCTGATAGCTACACATATCAGAAAGCACACAAACATAGCGTGGTTTGTGGAGAGAAGAACCTCAAGGATTACCAGGATGAGGACAATAAGAAGCCTACCCTTCTGCGCTCACTGACAGCATGTATTGTATATATCACAATGACAGATATGCAGTATGTAGCCTGTATACAACAATTCTTTTATTCAATATACCATTAAACTCTTCACTGATTTTGAGTCTGTGAATTTCCTACTTTAAGATGCTGGTTCTGTGCAAATTTGTTTTATTGGGAGCTGTTTTGTGTCTTGATTTATTCCACTGTATTATTCAGACTGACAAGACCGTAGGTTGTCTGAGCAAGAAGTTTATTATGACCCCTAGTTATGTTCTACTGTGATGTGACCTCCAACGGCAATAGCAATTATGATGGGAGCAAAGGAGGATGTCAAGTGATGTAGTATAAAGAGAAAGAGAAGAGGGCTGGATCGACAAAAACACTGGAGTTTGACACAGGAGACTATGGTTCATTTCCAGTTTGAAACCAATAAACATTTCACGTTTCTTTAAACCGTGACTGTTCCACAGCCTCAACTACCATGACGACGAAGGTCCAGTACGCCTGCCGCTACGCTATTGGGATGCTTAGTCAGGGAACGCTCCTGTGGGTTGTATTAAAGCATAGGGACAAACAACTCATATGGCCGTTCAGGTTGGGGGACTCAGGTATTATCATGGTTCGTATTACTCAATGACCTTGTCAGATAACAAACCACCTGTCTAACCAACCACTCATTTAGTTTCCTCATGCGCTCAGTGACAAAACTGTATCACATCATCAGTTTTACTGCACTGAAACGGTGCTCAGAGTAAATGCTTCCCTCAAGCGGTAAACTGAATTCTAAATACTGAACAAAAGAAAGAGCTCAGGCAAATCTAAACACTGATGCTTTTAGTGTATTTTTGCATGTAGTGAGAAATTGTGAAATCACAGATATTTTTCAAATTTCAAATCAATTTGTCCATAAGCAATCAAAGCAATAGAAATGACATCAAAGGTAATGTAGTGTAGGTCACGTCTTGGAGGTAAAAGGTAAAGTGGTTACATCATTGTTACCAAAGTGTATGATGAAGAATAAACAGTATGTTAAGTGTCAAAAAGTGTGATGTGTTTGGTGTTAAAGAGTGAGCAAGAACACTATATCTATCTATATATATATATATATATATATATATATATACACACACACACACAAGTTGTTTCTATTAGTTTAGTTTAGTTTAATCTGACGAGGGGGAAGAAGGAAAAAAGGACAGCGTTGTTTACTCATGAGAATGGCACCATATTTGCCTGCAGTTGCTCCCTTTGGTGTGCTGCCTGACTCAGCTAATATCGCTGTGTGCTGGCAGATGTGGATAAATACAGTAGTTTCAAACTCCATTTAAGTGCAACACGAGTTTGTGATGCTGCACAGAGAAGAGCTTTGCTGCTGCACTTAGCAGGCACCTGAGTCCAAGACGTTCCTTTTCACGCTTGATGACACAGTGGAAGATGGAGACTGTGAACTGGCATTAAACAGGTTGGATGCATATTTCACGCTTCAGAAAAGCATCCCCTACAAGAGACATGTGTTTAGACAAATAGAACAAGCACAAAGAGAGTCTATAGCAGATTAAGGAAACTTGCAGCTACGTGTGAGTTTGGCGATAGCAAAGACGATTTCATACATGACCAAGTTATTGAAAAATGCACTTCAAACTAACTGAATGACAGGCTGATGTGTGAAAAAGATTGGAAACTTGAAGGGCTCCAAGAAATTGGGAAGGCAACGGAAAACAGAAAAACAACAAGCTGCAACGATGGAGAAACTAACAGTCAATGCTGTGGAGAGAAGGTGTGTTAACGGGAGTGTCAGAATGGTAAGACCCAGATTCTCCACAACTCAGGATCATTCACCCAGTGCTGTGCAAAGCATAAGTATTGAGGTTGGAACACTACCTCTACTAGTCAACGACCAGCCAATCAAAATGTTGATAGGCTCTGGTGCTTCCTTTAACATTGTGAAGATATCTACATTTAAACAGCTAAAATCTAAAAGTGACATTAAACTAAAACCCATAGAGAAGAAGGTGGATCCATTCGATTCAACAAAAGCACATCCAGTGAAAGGCATTTTCACAGTTGATTTGAAGGCAGCTGAGGTATTAGAGCCTGTCACTTCAGAAATTCAAGTGATTGAAGAAGCACAGATCTGTGTGCTATAGAGAGAAAATGGGGCTTCTTCGCCCTATTGATCAGATGAACGCCATCCAACCGCAGGAAAGAGCTGATTTTGCAACTGAGTTCCAGGAGAAATGCAAAGACTGGTTTCAGGGCTCAGCCAAACTGAAATGTAAATGTAAAACCAGTGGCACAGCCTGTTTGCAGAGAACCTTTGAGTGTAAGAAAACAGGTGGGTGAGAAACTCAAACAACTTGAGGAAATGGACGTAATTGAGAAGGTAAACAGGCCAACACCATGGGTCTCACTGTTAGTGGTGGTACATGGTAAGAAAAAGCCAAGACCATGTGCGGACATACACAGATCAATTGAAGCCATAATGCGAGAATGTCATCGTCATTATAGATGTCATTACGATGTCATTATGATGTTTGAAATCTCATCTGCTCCTGAGATTTATCAGCACATTAATGTACTACAAGGCTTTCCAGCAGTTCATAACATCTCTGATGACATCATTGTCTCAGGAGAAACCATACAACAACATGAGAAGACTGGAAGAGAAGAAGTTGACACTCAATGGCAAAAAGTGTCAATTCTGGATAACGGAACTGGAGTTCATGGGCCATGTTCATGTCCAAAAATGGCATTGAAGCAGCTCAGTCAGAGATCGAGGCCGTGAAGAACACACGTCCAACAATTGCTGCTGAAGTGAGAAGTTTTTTGGGGCAAGTCAACTACTGTGGCAGAGTCATCCCTAATCTGGCCACTACTGAGGAGACTCACAAGACAAACCGGTATATGGCTGTGGGGATCAGAGCAGGAAAGGGCATTTGTAGAGCTGCAGAGACAGTTGGCCAGTTCCCGTGTAATGGCATACTTGATATCTGACGCTAGTCCGGTCGGATTACGAGCAATAATGAGCAATAATGAGATTGAAAGGTGAGCATTAAGGCTGCAGCCCTGCTGTTTTAAAGTTGTGCATAGGCCAGGGCCACAGAATGCTGCTGATTCGCTGTCACGCCTTACAGTTACCTCCTGCAGATCACATTTACCTTGTGACTCCACATGCAAAGGCACATGCTTTCACACCACAACAACTGGAGAACTTGTCAGCAGACGATCCTACTCTGTGTGCACAAAGATATCTGTGTGTTTCAGATGATCAGATTGTCAAAACTGAGCTCTCCCCTTTTGGGAATGCATGTAGAGGCTCCCACGTTGTCAATCCATATTCAGGGGATACTGAAGACAAAATGAAGACTGGGGACAAAAGTATGGTGGACTGGAAATGATCAGGAAGCAGAGGAGTTAGCTAAGTCATGTTATGCTTGTTAACTCAACAGCTTGACTTCACAGGAAGTTCCTGCTACAAGGATAGAGCTCCCAGCTAAGCCATGGCAGACACTTGCTCTCGACATATGTGGACAATTCCCATCAGGAGACCACCTACTGGTACTGGCTGACTATTATTCAAGTTAGGGGACTGTCGATATCCTCAAGAACCCCACCTCAGCAAACATAATTAAATGTGTGAGACATTTGTTTGCAGCCCATGGTGTCCCAGAGTGCATGGTGACCGACCGTGGCACTGTGTCCTACAAAGGAATTAAAAAAATATCACCAAGAAAATGGCATTACTCACTGCCATGTCACGCCATATTGGCCACATGCACAAGCTGTTCGGCTAACTGATGCTGCAAGAGGGAAAAGGGACGTGTGAATGCAGACAGATTTAAAAGTCCTTCTCCACCAGCTCAAGCAAAACAAACTCTCAACCCCACTTGAACGAGGCCCATACACTTTGTGTGAACTGGAAAGGAAATCCAGTCATTACTGAAAAGGATGGCAGTGGCGGTCATGTGTCATTTGTGACGCTGTGGATTCAGCCAGAACAAGAGACAGTGCCGATCAGCGTAGATGGAGAGAGGTTGAACACCTAACTTACTGACATGCAGCCACCGCAGGAGTTTCCTCAGCAGGAAAGTTGACCTCAGAGAGCCAGGTGATAGTCAGCCCATCTCATAGACTATATCACTTATGTTCAGGTAATGTCAACAACATGTAAAAATGAAAAAATGTGGAAATCCTATAAAAGTAAAAATATTGCTGTTTTTTATGAACATAGAATTATCTCCTAACTTGTGACTGTCCTACCTGCCCAGATTTATTCATCGATGCAAATAACTCAAGCTCAAACTCGTTATACACCAGTAGGGTATGCATTTAACTGAACTGTTCCCTGTGCACACACTGTGTTGGGAAATACAGCTTAATCTTCTCTAAGGCTGTAGTGTACCCCACCAGTCATCTTGGCCCCCATGCAGGGCATGTGATTGAACTCTCCTGGGCGCATGTGAGGTGCAATAGGCATGGAGTGCCAAGGTCCAGAAGCCACCCTGCGGCCTCCAGACAAGCAGGGCGCAGGTTAATGAAAACATCAAACAACTCCCCGTGGAGCCCAGATGAATAGAAAGCTGCCAGGACGATCGCGGCCCCCTCAGGACCAGGCCTAAAAAATGATCCAAACAAACAATAATCGGCTATTCAAGTAAACACAAACAGCACATTTGTAGAGGACAGAGAGCACACCACACTTCATCTTCTTTATGCTCTAACAACAAAATGGAAATCTAACTAATGACATTATTTCCCACCTAGCTTTTAAAGATAAAAGATTTCTTTCTCCCTTAGAGGAAGAAATGTCTGGTGGGTTTTTCATGCAAATGTCTGTTGAAAAAAAAAAAAAAAAAAAGCCTCACCATTCTGACTTTTCAGTCCATTATCCTCAGCATCTCATTTTCAAGAGGGAGGCTGCATTTGTACAGATATCCCTGAAGTTAAGATGAAAGAAAATATATTTGTGTTTTTTTTCTGTGCTGTTAGTGTATATTACATAAAGCATTTCACAAATGTAATCTCATGAATAAGACCTGGTGAATGTCCTCCCACAATATCTGCCCCACTTAATGTGAGTGTATCATCAAAGCATACAGCTACAGTCATTTGCACTACTTATACTAAGCATGTTGAGGAACATTACTTGATGTGCAGTATGTGCTTTATAATATATAAGAGTGTTGTGTGAGGAGTACACGTAGGCAGTTTTATGTGTTTCTCAACGTAAGATTCTTTCTTGATAAAACAATTAACAAATCAGAAGAAATTAGGCCTTTCACTCAAGGATTGCTTTTGTGTTTAACATCACACTGTCATTAAAATAATATCTAAATTGCTAAATCTCTTGAACACAATAATTGCTGAAATGTTCCCTAATGTTAGACATCATATAGGATAAGTGGATTCACACAAACACATACACACACAGTCACTCGATACCTTGGCCTTAATAATTCTTATTTTGCCTTTGATCCAACAAGCCTTCATCAAAGCATACAGGGTACACTTCATCATAAAACTACTCACAGCTAACAACAAGAAATATGTGTAGCATTATATGTATGAGACCTATAACCAAAGCAACATTCAAAGCAAAGTTCCCTAAATCTGGCATCTAAAGACTTATATTAAGAAGAAAGAAAAAAAAAAGAAGAAAACTTCATCATGTCATCAGCTGTAATAAAGGAATGAAGACTGACTGTTTAAGGGTCCTGACATTGTTCATGCTGGCTCACTGTCATGACTTTGTGGAGGTGTGCCTCCAACCACCTGTTCAATTTGCACATAAAAAACTGAGTGGAAATGCCATTAAAAAAAAAAAAAAAATGAAATAAATAAATAAAAAACTTAAATCTCACACTTGGCTGAGGTGGAAAAGTCGGAAAAAAACTGAGTTTCCAAAAAAATTGTGATAGGGCAAGTGACTTAAATATCTGTTGAAGCCTCAGCTCAACTCAAGACATTGAAATTAGCTGCAGACGAAAACATCAGATCTGTGTTGAGTGATGAGGAGACTGTAACGTTTCTCAAATCGATATATGGAACAAACACATATGCCATATTTCCATCATGTTTTCAACACGGTTTACACCCCCTGAGGTTTGACTAGTGCTCTTTTAATTATGTCATCTTATTGTGATGTCCTCTTCTTCTGCAAAGCTTTAATAGCAGCCACCCAGAAAATTAGCACTACCAGCCGTTTATCTCATTATTCGCACAAAGGCAGTGGATAGAAAAATGCATTAATCTGAATTTTCTCTTGCTGATGTTCTTGAAATGTGGTGAAGAATTTGTGATATATTTGGATGGAAACTAGGGCGGTGCCATATCATACCGCCCATGATAACACCGGTATAAATTTTTACGTGATAAAAAAGTATCATCTTGAGATATCAATGATACAGCACGCACACCAACAACACAAGCCCAAACATGTCTGAGAGCAAGAGCAGTGTGTCAGCCTCCGATAACTTTTTAGTACCTAAAAGGGAGTCACCACTATAAATATACTATATACTAAATAGTATGGAAGTGGTTTAGCTACTAGAGGTCAGACCTCCAACAAAAGCACAATACTTAGGCAACATGCAAGAAAACTGTTACCGCTAAAGGTGGAAACACAACAAACTTGTTTCACCACTTGAAGCAAAAACACACCATCTAGTTCAACCAGGCTATGAAGGCACGCGAGGAGGAGATACTAGCAGCTGGTGATGTACGGCCCAAAAGTAAACAAATAATTCAACCGAGCATCGCTGGGGCATGACAGGAAGAGCAAACGGTGGATATTACTGATGTGGTAACATATTGTTTGGCCAAGTATATGATGCCAATCCAAACGGTGGAAAAGAGGACTTTAAGCAATTGGTTAAAAAGACACAACATCCCAGGTAGGAAATATTTTTCAAAGACATTGTTACCCGAGATTTATGAAGCATACCGCGACAAACTAGCAGCGACACTATCATCGGTGGAGTTTTTTTGCCTCAACCACGGACATGTGGATTGCTGCTGTTTGTTTACATTTGTACTTAAAATTTGAGGTCGAGTTCATTAGGTGACAATATTGTGCAGGCTCCTGAAGAGTTACAAGGTTAAGTTACTTTAGTTATTGTTATTGTTAAACTAAAGTGTTAAGCAGTTATGCTTTAGATTTCCTTTATTTTGTTTGCCTTAATAAATGCTGCTGCTTTCAAGCTGCAATCACCGATAAAACGTTGTTCAGTATTTTTCTTTTTCTATAACGTCATAAATATCATTATCGAAAATTTCCTTGAAATATCGTGATATAATCTTGAGGCTGTATTGCCCACCCCTAATGGAAACCTACTTTGGGACACTGGAATAGAACAGGGACATGGGGTTATTGGTGATTGGTAAAAAAAAAGAATCATTAATGTAGGTTTTGTTGATTTGTTTTAAAAAATCCATATTGACTATATGGTCTTTTTCTTGACTTCTTCTTTTCAAGTACTGATGTCTGTTCTTTACTTGTGCTTTTATGATATAACGAGGTATACAGAATTTTGAATGTGAGTATCCTGTGGAAATTCTTTCGCAGATGTCTTGTTTTCAGTGATGTGTTTAGTTAGTATGATACACTAGAATGTACTATTGCATTTTGATGAAAGGTGTTTATTGTATATCTTCAACACACGTGGGGATGATTTCATAAAAAATGAAGAGGCTGGTCCAGGCAGGTTATTTTTTGTCTTTGAGAGTGATGCTATCCTGGATGAAATGTATGTTTTTTCAGTGAGGAATTTGGTATCCTATCTTATCCCTAGTGAGGGGTGGCATAAAATCTGAGATCGCTCTATGCTCTAAATTGTCAGATTAAGTATAAAGACAGATATATTCAAATTTACACATCCCACTCACTTTTTGACAGTTAATATTAAATGCGTCCTCCATTGATATGCAACTCACATTTTCTTCCTGCTGCATTTTCAAAGAGCTCTTCAACTGTCTGGTGATATTCTCTCTATAAACATTCAAAGAAGGACTGATTATTTCTGTGACGATAATATCATTTTTATCTCTATTTTTCCGCTTACTTTTTATGCCATCCCACGCCGTTCCAGACAAGGTCACTTAGCAAGACTGTTGCGAAACATACTCTGCAGAGGCACAGAAAGATGTTCACTGGGAGCAGACATTATTAAAGTGTGGATTATCACTTTCACCTTGTGGCTGTACCTTGGGGACAATTTTCCACTGCCCTCTGTGGTTATTGGTCACTCTAAATTGTATCACTTCATTCGACTAAGTGGAAGTCAGTCAGGAACGTTTACTTCAGACCCCTCTGCTGCAGAAGAATGGGGGAGTTATGTGCGCACAAAAATTCCTCCGTAACACATTAATCAACCCTGCAACACTCTTGCAAGACACGTTGCTTTTTCTTAATTATTCCCATTAGCAGCTGAAGCATCTGAAGCATGTATCACTGTCTTTGGAATCGACTCAGTGGATTGACCAGGATGTGAGGAGTGACTTCTAATTGTGCATGGAGAGTGTTATCAGGCTCGTGCAAGAGAAGGAAAATAAATGAGTTCATTCATGTTTTCTCCTGCTAACAAGAACCTTAGCAGTAAGAGAATTAAGAGCAGTTTGCTCTGGAAGGGTAATCAGTAGATGTATTCAAGAGCCTAGGGTTAAGGTTTGTCAATAATAACCAGTTAGTTAATACAAACAAACCAGATGCACCAGATACAACCTTAGAGATTGTTCTCTTTTTATGGCTGGAGGAAAAGAAGTGCATGACATCTCTTTCTCCCATGGCTGGTCAATGATCCCTACTCATGGAGCATGGCAATCAATAAGAACACAGAAGCTTCAATTTCCAGTAGTGCAGAACTGACTGCAAGATTTATTTGGTTAATTAACCGGAAGAAACA
The DNA here is from genome assembly GCF_002814215.2 of Seriola lalandi dorsalis. Taxonomy (NCBI): domain Eukaryota; kingdom Metazoa; phylum Chordata; class Actinopteri; order Carangiformes; family Carangidae; genus Seriola; species Seriola lalandi. The sequence continues at coordinate 1,215,869 of NW_019525162.1, read as the reverse complement.
AAACAATAAAAGATGCAATCACCCTGTCCTCGTTCTCTTTCTCCTCCTCACATTGTCTCTCCATTACATCAGAGGCTTAATAATTGCCTGACCCTTTCTGTGTGGGGAATACAGGGGAACACTGATAACGATGATAAAAGATATGAAAAGAAGTCTATCTCCTTAACAGCTGAAAGATGTAATTTTGATTGTTTATTTAATATAATGATTATGATAAAAATCGTCCTATTAAATGATGACGTTACTAAAGCTATATTGGTAATACCTTGAGTAATGTCATGGTGCGGATAGCAGTGTTTGCCTGTGAATAGACATGACTGGAACATTTTTTGTAGCTGGACAGAGAAGCCAGTACAGTACTGGTGTGTACAGTGACTGCTATCTGTACTGTAATTTTAAAACTCTAAATTTTGGTTTTGGAATCTTATAATTGTCAGCAAGTATTTCATGTTTGTGGAAAGGATTAATTTATCTTTTTTTTTTTCATATACAAATATGGTCACTGGAGCTGACACTGAAAGTTTTAGGATCCTCTTTTACATGAGATGCCTGTTAATCCCTCTTAGCTGATTAATCATAATGCAAATAAATAGAATAAGCCTACATTTACTAGGAAAGCTGACTTGTCTAAAAAAAAAAATACAAGTGCTAAATTGATTAACATAAAATCATATCTTTTGCATAATAAACCAGTGAGTTTCCAACTAAACTGTATAAATATATATATATATATATATATATATGGCACAGTTATTGCAATGGCCACTACAAGACTGCTATAAAACACTGCTGTTGCAGTAAATTATTATTATTTTTTTATGAACTGTTTCTTTGTTGCCATTTGGAAAATGAATGTTCTATTTAAAATAGCATTAACACTTCTATCAGCAGCATGAAATCCCTAACACAACATTGACATATTATCACCTTAAAAAGCTGCGTGCATTCAAAGGAGACAGAACAAGCCAACATGTATTAGTAGTTGATATCATCTCTAATTATGGCCCTGTTTTTGGTCTCCAACAATTTCTTAAAGTATATTTTTTTGGGGCTTTTATGCCTTTAATGGACAGCACAGTGGAGAGTGACAGGAAACAGAGAGAGGGGGAATGACATGCAGCGAAAGGCCGTCCGATGCGGGATTCGAACCGGGGCCAGCTGCAGCGAGGACTGTAGCCTCTACACATGGGGCGCCTGCTTAAACCACTACGCTACACGACGCCCCTTTCCAACTTAAGGAAATATCTGAAGCTTTAGCTACTCAGTGATAATATTAGCTAGCTAGGTGCTAATTTTGTTTGACTGTTATTTGGTGCTGGGTAGGTAGTGTAAATTGACTTTTCTGCTAAAAAAAAAAAGCTACCTGCAGCTATAACAAGGATGTTCTGTACATTTAGCAGTGAGACTGAAAAAGTAATTGGTCAAACACTTGAAAACACTTGAAAAAACCTTGTGTTTACCTTTTCCTGTCAAGCGCCCTCTAGTGGCCGTGCAAATGATGACTTTTGTCTCTCAGAAGCACAACATGACATTATCATAAAATCACAGAACCTCTTAGGGAGGAGGTCAGGGTGGACTGCGAGGCAAAAATAAGTTTCACTTTGACACCAGAGATCACTGTTTGCATCCTTTCTCCTTCCAACACTAAACATTGGTTCCTTTTGACAATGATCACAATCATCATTCAACGTTAATCAAGATATTTTATTTGGCCAAACCTAAATCACAGAGGTGGCCGATCAGAAATACCTCATACTGCTCAACAACAATTTAGTTTAGAGCATCGTTGCATTGCGCATATAAGATACAGCTGGAAGCTTATTAAGTCCAAGTTAGCTACACTCACATTTCATCTTAAACTTAAATATGGCAGTTGGATTAACTGGTGTTTGGATAGTCCCTTGGTAAACAGGATTTTCACAGCCAGTATCCCGGGCTTGTTTTGATCAGCCTGACTGCAGTGGCACACATCTCTACATCATGACAGGCCTCTCTGGAGCAGTGTTTGCATCTCTTATAGCACCAAGGTGACTTCTGCTGTGTGCTGCTATGCTAAATGCAACCCTGTGATAAGATAAGAGAAGGGCATAGAGTTACTGCCCCAGAGATACAAGCTAAAGAGGAACAAGCTTAGTAAGCACAGCACTTAGGTCCTATCTAATGCCTGTGTGAGAATTTACTGTGGTGTCAGTCTATTCATAGGTTTGAGACAGTTTCACCAGGTCTATCTGGGAATTGCATCAACAACAAAAAAAAAAAAGCAGCAGGATAATGCAATGTCAGTCAAAAGTGTAGGGTTGGTTGGAAATCTTATATATTCAAATTTTTAGCTAAAGCTTTACACAGATTTGCACTCAGTCAATTAATTCAGATACAAAAATATGTGTTGAAGATACACTGTAGAATATCTGAGATGGTGGTTTATGTATGGCTACAAAGTGCTGCTAGGCTAGACATATAAGAGTGAGATTGACTCAAACCTTTTTTATGTCACTCGAGATGAAGGTCAGTGATGGATTGCACAAAATTATTAGAGTGGCGACAGTGGAATGAACCTTTTTTCATTTGAAAATAATCCCTCCGCAGTGTTTGTTGTCTATTATTTATTTATTTATTTATTTATTTATTATTATAATATTTAGGACCTCTCGTTGACTTGGAAAAAAACCCTGCAGCCCTATACCTCCAAATACCTCAAAATTATAACTGTATATTAATTTAATGCTTTTTAAAATGTTGCACTCCACTTTAAACATCAGTATATTTATGATATAATACAGAGTACAGACAGCAGCTCTGTTGTGTAATCTACTATATTTGTGTTCAAGTACATCAACTATTTGATGTGTTTTGCAAAGTACCACTCACTAATTCAGCAACTACTTTCACTGGGACTGAGACAGTGTGGTTTACTGGGGCTTGATGTGATACTGATGATGTAACACATCTGGACTGAGGGAATGTTTTATACTGAAGATGGTTTGTTGCTCACCAATTTGCTATGTAACAGAAATCACTGCTTCAAACCACAAGCTAGTGAGACAGCGAGAACCCAGTTTAATCCACGAACAATAAACCAGGGAGGTTTGATGTCTCATCGTCTCTCGTCTCCTCCCACAGTTTTCACTTTTGTATTCTGAATTTACAACAAGAATAGGAAATGCCAAAAGCAAGAGTAACAATGTTGTTGCTAGGCCTTTACAGTAGTGCACTACTCAGAAAGTAGAATTTGAATTATGACAGGACCAAAGGGGGTTTCATCTATAGACCCACTGGGTACTCCTGAAATCAAAGCTGAAGGAACACTCGCTCGCTCACATTATTGTCATTGTACCAAGGGGCAGCATTCCTCACTGTACAGTTTGATTCTGTGCCTGCAATGGCTGGATGTAATTTTCAGCCACACAGCAGGAAATGACTGGTACAGTGGCTGCTGTCAGACAGGACATGTTAGCCTCTGCCAGACAGCAAGAATATTGCTCAAAATTACCAGCAGTATAGCACAACTGTGTCAGAGGGTACGGTGCAGTGCGGCTGCAGTCAATAAGCCATCTGTCTATCGGACCAAACCAGAACATCCTTTTATGATGGAACATTTTGTTCTTGTTGTGAACACTGTGTTTGGGATGGAAAAAAAAAATCAGTTTGTACTAGTTGGAGACGAGTGCTGGCTTGGTCTGTATAAGTGTGGATTCGTATTGACGTAAGATTGCACTGACAGCCTATTTATTAAATTAATCACATGAAAAGCAGGGCACTCGGGTTTAATGTAATTTGATCATCTTTGAAGGGCTTGTTGAAATTTCACCCACCACAGAACCCTGAGAATTTCATGGCCAGTGTATAACCTATGTTTTGACCATTTTGAGCAACAAAAAAAAATGGTTATAGCAGAAAAACAAATAAATAAATAAATAAAAAATAAATAAAAAACTGTAATTATCTGTCAGTCAAGGTTATGTCTCATACTGTAAGAAAAATTAACATATTGCGAAAAAAAGTTCCCTGTTTCGCTGTAATGAGTGACTGAAATTGCCTGTAGATGGTGTAGACAGTGCTGTCTACACTTCTTTAACTTCTTAATGCAACTCTGAAGTAATGACTGCCTCGGCTTGCAGCTGTTTGTTCGCTGCCTGTCTGACAGAGGTGTTGTATCTCAGATATTTTTAAGATTGGACCTTGAGAACATGATGCATCTCCTCACTGCTTTCTGGCATTTTGAACATTACAATGATGAACCCGAGGAAGCCGTTTTTACAGGTATTATGCGAGGTGACATATTTGGTAGTGTTAGCTCCAGAAGGGCTGTGCATCAGTCATGAGGGATGACATGTTTACCTTCTCCTTCGTCATCTTGGCAGAACAGTGTTTGGAGAGCAAAGGGAGCGGGAAGGAAACTGTGCTGACAAGCTTTAGGCAAAAATCTTAGGTGAACTTACAGTGCGACATCTTTTCTTGTCAACCCTGCACTGTTTCTACCGGCTCAGAGTTTAGTATTCAGTTTGATTGGAAATCTGCAGTGTTATTTGAAAGAGAATTTTGATCTTGTCCTTCATCGTTCATCGCACATCTTAGGGTGGGCAGCTTGGGCACAAATTAAAACATTCTCAATTTGTGATGCCTTTTCTTTAAAAACAGGAAAATATATGTGTATGCATGTCAAATACATAAGATACACGGATATAATGCAGTAATAAGTCCAGCATCCCACAACGGTACTTGAGTGGTTTAGATTATACAAATCAACAAAGCCAGTACACCCTCAAACACAATCAACATTCACACCACATAATGAAAGATTACATAGCTTGTGCTTCAGAAAACTACTTGAAAGAGTAATAATGACAGGCCTGTTGACTTACGAGTGGATTTCATGTAGTAGGTTTGCCATGTCAGAAAATCAGTTACCTATCTTTATCTCCTCCCACTGAGCAAACAAACACCATGAAAGCAAAACCTTGATGTCGAGATTCTGTTTATGCAATGTGGCGTGTGAATAATTTCTACAGTGATCAACCTCTTATTTACACAAACAAGTCAGACTCACACAGCTGCACAGCTGCAGAGCCTTTGTAAATCAACAAGTTGAATACTGTATTAGGATATTAGTTTTATTGTTTCTCATAGCGGATTCATTTTGGTATGCCCAGGTGCTTTTACAAAATGATGCTGTTTTGCAGCCATGATGAATAAATGAATTGTTGAGCTGTTTCACTTGCTTTATCTATATTAAATATCTTTCATGTACACATTTAGAGGATCTATGTGCATTTACTAGACACCAAAGAGTCAGCGGCTGGCAGCCACATTCACTTTCAGTAGCAATACTCACTAATTTTGCTTGGCCAGTACGGTAAAACTGTTGTAGACCTCATGTACACATGTACAGACTCCTGCAAGCGCTGACCCACACAACCCACTTGGCTCAAATTCCCTTTCCTTTGACTCAACCAAATCATACAACATGTGCATCAAATCAAAGATCAAACCTAAGTCTGTATCTGACTTACTTCACATTAAATGGTGTATTAATGCATCATATAGCACTTCACCCCACCGTGCTCTTAGCGACTATTCTCAGTTTCTCTAGTTAATTATTGATCTGAGCGGTGTTTAGAGCCGTGAATAATTAACATCTCAGTGTTGGCCTCTCAGAATGGTAGCGATCACAGCAACATGTCCAAACAATATTGACACAAGTCATAAATTATGTAGTGTTCGCTCATTCAGGTGTCCTCTCACCGGTTTCTGCTGCATCAGTAAAGAGCTTCAGGCAAATAGACAACACAACACCGGACATGCAGTCTTGCACTACAACATAACATAACAACAGATATACAGTATCATGTCGAAACTATATTCAGAGCGCCTTATATTATTCTATCTGAAAAACTCAGATGTTGAAACATTACTTTAAATTAATATACACATGCGGCTGTTATATATTAAAGGGTGTTCTTCGACCATGGCAAAAGAGTTTTCTGTCAGGCAAGCACAAGTTATGATGACACACTGATCTATCTCTAATGTCATGTACAAGCAGAACACTGAAGACTGACACTGATCATTTATATGAACATCAGCTGCTCTGTGTCTGCTGACACTATGCAGCTATCAGAATTGACAGTCTTGAGGAAGCTTTATCCTGAAATGGAAATCAAACAGCTCTGAGAGCCATCATCCTCCTGTTTGCCTCACTCCGCTCACAGACAACATATAATAACATTGCAAATGGTTCTTACTGTTAACTTTAAACACGTTTTAGAATTAAGGTAGTTACAAAACTTTTTTTTCCTGTATATTTTATACTTTGTAATTATGGTGAATAAGATGTTAACCTTACACAACATAATAGCTTTCCACAACACATTCATAGTCATAGATTTAAAAGTGATTTTATTTATTTTCCTTTTTAGAACTGTCTGTTATATTTCTGATTGGATGTTAAAATGTGTTATGTGTCTCTCAGTAAGAAATAATGAGTTTATTGAGTTTGGGAGTTAAAAAAAAAAACAAACAAGACGATTATCTAAACTTGTGTACAGACGACTCCTCCAGCAGTGGTTGATGCATCATGATTAATCAATGTTGCCTACACCAAATCCAGTAAACATACCTACACTGTTCCTGTCAGTTTGCTTAAGTGGTGTATCAGAGGGCAATTCTTTGGCATTTACTTTCTCCCACCACTTCCTTCCCCTGTGGTTAGTGCATTTGTCTTCGGCAGGACCTCTGAGTAGGTTGTGCAGTACAATGAAGTGGAAATGTAAGATCAGATTTCTTTTTTAGATATTTTCTATAAGCATCCCCATGATTCCCACGCAACTGAGGATTGTCTTTGCGGATAATTATTGCAGCAACTGTGTGCTGTGCTTCCTTCAAGAGACAATCATAGTTTAAATTTGACCTCTTGTTGCGTTAATCACTGGTTGTCTCCTTACACTCATGCAAATGAAATCCCCTCTTCCTGAAATACATTAAATGAGCTAGTGAAAGCTACTGTAGTAAGAAATCGAGAAAAGAAAAAAAAAATTGCAGAATTTGAAAAGATAGCTGCCCTCCTCTCACATGAGCAGAGAGCTAAACTATTAGCAACATCAACATAGCTGCTCATCGCCTGCTTTCATGGTTAATCTACCTACACAACCACCCACTACAACACATTTAGTTATTACAGGGAAATTAAGTTAGCTGCCTGGAGAGCAGGCCAGGAGAAGTACAACAAGTTCTCTCCATCTCTGAAATGCTTCACAGATGCTAACACATCTGAACGGACGTGCACACGCATCTGCATTTGTAGAACCACCGAGAGGAATGTTCTCTCTCTGAAAAGAGGTGTTATTGGCCAAAGTCTCCCTTCTCAGGTAACATTTTCTAAAGCCTGAAAATAGGTCCGAGAGGAGGTGCAGACGTGTAGTCAGTGTCGCCAGTGGCTTTGTTGCTTAATTCAACAACTTTTCAGAAACCTTTAGCAACATAAAAAAAGAGAGTTGCCAGTAGTGCCCCGTGAGCGTGAGGCACAGCATGTCTAATCTGTTCAGTGAGAGGCAGAGTAACTAATTCGGTCCGCACAGCAGCTGACACAGACGTGAATGAGCTGCACATGTGCAGGCTGTGCACTGTGTGAGAGAAAAAAAACAAGAAAGGTATTCTGTTGTTTCTAACTTTCTCTGTGTGAAGTAAATGTAGCAAAAATCACAGTCATTGTCTTTAAGTGATGTGTATGATGATTCTGTCAGATGATATCGCTGGTATAAAATCAGGATATTAGCAGAGCAGCAACTTGGAAATGGCTTGGAAGTGAGTGCTGGTTAACATGTACAGGGTTTCCCACACATGGACTTTATTTAAGTGGGCCGCCCGAGTATATAAACGGCTGCCCAAATATATTTGACATTTAATTTTTTATAAGACGTAATCCACGATCGATTAACTCTTCTTTACTCACTCCCTTGTACCGTTTCATTCTGCTAACGCATTAAGACAAACAGAGAGAGAGAAAGAGGGAGACGCATGGTATTACATTAAGAGGACGCAGACATATTGAACAGACAAGCCAGTTCTCAATTCCAGTCGGTGGTCAGTGAAGCTGCTGGCACGGGTAATGAGACAGCTGAGGGAGAGGCAGAAGCAGCAGGTCCCAGTGTGGCAAGAGCAATATGTCACTGCATCTTTGTCACTGAGGAATATCAAATGGATGCAAATGTTGTGTTAACGTTCACACATATTTGTTGTTGGTCAAACCAAGTCACTATGTTGTTAGCCCTGAACTCAGTTAGCATCCAGGACCAGCTTCCACACAGTGCAGAAATAAGACATGAGTACTATAGGTAGTTAGCTAGTCAGCCGCCCGCACATGCTTATGTTTGTAATTGACATTACAGCAGACAAACATTCTGTTTATGTTAATTTATTTATACACCTTTGCTCTCATGCTTGCAAATGTTGAAATGTTTCTCATAGCCGTTTCAGTATTTTAATGCCAGTTTTCTCTCAAGAAAAACAGCGGCAAAAGAGTGAGATAATCTATATATCCACTGTGTAGGCCTATGCTACATGCCCCAAGGATATATAAGATGCGGAATAAACACATGGTTCCCAGCGGTTTGCTGGGGCCGGGCCTGCTGGTTGTTGGCTGCACAGATGTTTGCAAGAGTGAGGGGAGCGGGAGAGAGGCAAAGAGACCATCAGCCCAACCACCTAACTGAACACACTGACATATGGACTGCCTGTCAATTGCAATTATTAATTTGATATTTCCCAGCCCCAGGAGCGTGGCACAACATGCTGCCCAGAGTCAGTATAATCAAATTACCGGAGCATAAGTAATGGCTGGCCATACACCACTGCTTCCCCTGACTCAACTTTTAATTTTACCATGCTGCCTCTGTGGGGAAAAATAGGATATATTTGAACTGATAACTGCAGACAGTCCTCCAGAAGGAGGACAGTGTTTATTGCATACTCAGTGGGAAGGATACACACATTGTTTTGGGTGAAGTAAACATTGCTTTAGGGATGGATTTTGCAGTTGAATAAAGTTTAGGGTACGAATGAAATTCCTAGATGGGTCCACTTCATTCTCTGGCCTTGCAATATCCAGGAAGAAATACACATCTGCAGCGTCTGTATTAGTTGTTTTTTTTTTTTCTTCATACTTTTCTATGACATCCTGCAGTTTAATAAAAACAAGAAATAAGATTCTTTACAAACTGCAAATATTGAGCATTAGAATAAAAAAATAAAAAAGAAACAAAAGAAGGGCTGAAGAAGAATAAAACAGGCAAATAAACAACTGGCTAAGTCTAGAATACCAATGGAGGAAGTTGTGTGCCCTATATAAGAGCAACGGTAAGGGTCTGTAGGCAGAGGTATTGGCACAGGATGTAAAAAACATTGGCAATAATAAAAAGAAATTAAACTGAATTCTCGCTGCATGTATAATTTTTTCTGGGGAATAATTTAAATGTTGATTCTCGCAGCTTAAGCTCCACAAACAGTACTTTTCTAAAGAAGATTAAAATGCCTCAATAAAAATATATCAAATAAATAAAGTAGAATGAAATACAATCACACTGTTATATGCATTTCTCTTGTATGTAAGCACTTACTGTGTCATAATCTAATGGAATACATATCTTAGCTTTTTGTCTTTAATAATTGAGTAGTGTTTTTCATTGTGACATGAGAGGCTAATAAATATTACAATGTGTGTTGTACTTCCAAATTAATTTCTTCATTTGATTTGTTTTTGTTATGGCATTTCAAATCTTGCATACTTTCAAAGGCATGGGTTTTGTACAGAAAAAGCCACATCACAACTGATTTATCCTTTAATTACCTTATTTGATTAGTGTTACACTCCTACAGGTGTTCATTTCATTCAGTGGTCAGCATCCCTGTGCTGGAAGTAGGACGATGACCATTACATAAATGAGTCACTGCAGAAATTCTCTTCACAGAACATCACCTAAGCTCTCACATGTTAGCCTTGTTCCGCTAGATTAATCCTAATCAATATTAATTAGTGCTAATCAATGTGTTGCAATCTTTTTCAGCCTCAGAGGAGTGGACCAAACTAATGAAATTAATGAAGTGCAGTGTTTGAGACTTCTGGTGTTGTACAACATCCGCTTAAAGAGTTTTTGGGTACAGTGCAGTAACCATACAGTGCAAAGCTGCGCTTGGGGGTGGAGTGATTTATGGTTCTCTTCCCCTTTGAGGGTATTTTCTCCTGACTAGAGGACAAATATTTCTGTATTAAGCCATATGCTTTTTGATGGAATTTAAATAAAGCCCAACAAGGAAGACCAATTGTCAGAGCCAACAGATTAGCAGGGGACTACAGCAAATACACTATACAGTTTCTTTGTGAATCGCTAATACACATTTGACTGCCAAGGACATTACATGCAGACCATCCTCGAGGGAAAACTCGCCCTTAGAAGTCTTGCCTGCCTCGAATTTCATTTTCCTGCAATAAGGTTTATCAATAATTTGTTCAAGCATGCCCTGCTCTGCAAATGGAGTGATGATTACTTGTGCAGACTTCTAATTGCCTTGTAAATGAGAGCAGAATTACCAATACATCAACTTGGATTCAATGAAATGTTTGTTTGTTCAAAACATTGAGTCTAGACAAAACAAATAAGAAGAACTTTTGCAAAAGGCCCAACTGCAAGGTTATGTAAAAGAAATCATATTTGGCAGACAGTAATTGGATCATAACAGTTCAATATCACTCTTGTCTTTTCTTGTCAGTAAAAATTTCCTTTGATGGGAATAGATCAATAACAGCCCAATATATTTCATCGGTAGCTCAGAACACATAGTCTGTAACATTATTTGTAACATATTGTTCGTCTGTGAGTGTGAATAGCACCCTGACAAGGTGCTAGACCCTCTTTTCAGCTTGTTTCTGTTCATATTGCCTGACATATTAGCATCTGTTGCCATCTGAGGTATTTTTGTTGTTCTCGTCAGACAGATAGACAGATAGACAGATAGATAGATAGATAGATAGATAGATAGATAGATAGATAGATAGATAGATAGATAGATAGATAGATAGATAGATAGATAGACAGATAGATAGATAGATAGATAGATTCTAAGTACATTCTTTTCCACTTTAGGGGCATGAAAACAGTAAGCACCTTCACCAGATTGCTTGTGGGTATCCTAAAAAAATGGCACTGGAAGATCTGAGGGTTCTAGCTGGAACATAAATTGAAAAGTAATCACAGATATAGGAAGGTGCTAGGCTTTATAGAGCATTATAAACACAGAAGATGACTCTAAAATCAGTTCTAAAAGACAGCCAGTGTAGTGTATAAGTAATGGGATGATGGGATCTCTTTTCCCGGTATTAGTCAAGATCCTGGCTGCAGCGCTCTGAATTCAATGTTGTTGTTGTTTCTTAGGGAATACAGTAAAGATAGAATTGTAGTTATCCAGGCCACTTATGATGCGGACAAGTATCAGCATTTCAGCACATATGCCAACTTTGGCAATGTCCTAAGATGAAATGCAAATTATTATCTGTCTAGATCAGTCAGCTATAAAACTTGTCTCATGGGCTTTTGTTTTATTCCAATTTTTTGAAGTGGTGACATTATTCATACTTCACTTGAGCTATTTTTTGCATGTGATGTATTCTTATTTTACAACTTTGCCTACAGCTTTAGTATTTCATCTTAAAGGTTACATATTTTAAACAATACAATAGTTGGAAGGTAGAAGTTGGAAATTATAGAAGTTGCATGTCATGTTTTATTACCAAACAAATTAATATATTAGTTGATTTTGTTCATTTCATTTCTTCATCTTGTCCCATAAAGATGTTTAATCTACTGAATTAAAGGCACACAGTAGAAGTTTTGACCACTAGGAGAGCTATAGAACAATGTTTTTATGTGTACATCCCGTTTTTGTTTGTACTGTGTCCACATCTGTCAAGGTAGGCATGCAAGCATACGATTGAGATCTTGTCATGAGCTTCACACTATTCTAAGAGGTGCAACAGTAGGCCAGCAAAGGCATTGAAGAAGATGACTGCTAGCAAATAAACATGGATGTATGTATAAAGAATGCACAATTAAAATATTGAAAAAAAATTTGGGAACAGAAATGCATTTAACATGTTTGTTAAAAGATGTACACAATGTGATTTGGTGAAACACTAAATGTAAACAAAACTTGTGTTTGCTTACGAGCAAACTCAACAGGGCACATTTAATTTTAAATATTATAATGAAGAGTAATAAAATGAAAATTGATTTTTATTTTTTTTTTTAAATCCTCCTTTATCTTTATACTTCTCATGAACACCTTACATTATTAAACATCAATGAGGCATGAAACCATTGACCATTGTACTTGTCTGTAGCAGATAATGAGTCAATGGTAAAGTGAGTCCCAAACAACAATCTCCTGTGTCAGGTCTTGGAAAAGCCCTGCACGAACAGCAGAGGCAGATACATGCTTTCATCCAAACAGCTATGAAGATGATGCTGCTGCCTCCCAGATTCGTGGCAAGTCCAAATCCATGTGACAGTTTACAGCATTTCAACACCTCCCACACAAAATAAGCAGTAAAAATAAACAGGAATGCAAGCTCCCTTAACATATCCTGTGAGGACTGAAATCTATTTGTATTAGCAGTCCTGAAAAAAATAGCTTTGCAGCAGCTGCAGGGCTCTCAAGTTTTACTCAAGTCATCCTTGTTTCTATTTGAACAGTGGGATTTGTGGTCCTACACACAGAACACTGCAAACAATGGCAGTAAACTCCAGCGTATGTGTATCTGCAATTCATTATTCTGCTGTGATTCATCCATCTAAGTCGGAGTAAAGCCCGATTTCCTGTCTTGCAAGCACCAGGGAAGGGGGTCTCTTTTTAATGGTGGTGACATTTGTCATCGGTTGATGTGATTGATTAAAGTGATGAGCTCTCATCGAACATTCCTCACCCATATGTGCCTCAATCTGGGTGCAGTTTCTTCCTGTTCTTCGTCAGAGAGGTAAAGTGCTGCACCTGCACCATCTGCTGTGCCGTACCAGGCCCTCTGCACAAGTGTGAGGGTTGAATTATTGAGATAGGGACATGTTGTTCTCTAGATACTGGTACCTGACAATAGTGTGCAATGTGAGCTTGAGTTGTAAACAACCCAAGCTCACATTGCATACTATTGTCAACAAGGCTCAGTGAGAGAGACAAAAATATAGACATATAGGCTGAAGTGATTCTGTTTTTGACTATGCTACTGTGTTTAAATTGCAAGTTTACAGCACTTTGTAATATAGGTTTTATTTTCTAGTGTTGGAAGGATAATACAAAATCAAAGCTTAATTATATCTTTTCTATGCTGCAAGTGAATTATCAATAGAATCTATTTTACTTACTGTTGAGACTTCACTTCTAAGACTGGTGTTTCCCTTTGGAGTGCCTGTAAATTGTTTCTCATGTAATTAATTCAGGTAAGATCTCCTCTCCCTGCTGATTTCCTTCTATGAAATCCACCTTTTAAACAACAGAGACATTTGAGCCCAGTGGGGACAGACAGGAGCAGGAGAGTGAAGGAGTCCATACTGGGATAGAAAAACACCTTTGTGAAATTTTGTCAGACAAGGGGACAACAAAAAGATTCATGGCACTTCTGACAGTAAATCCTGTTCAGGTAAAGGCTTGAAGTGGTTGCAGTCCAGGCCTCTGTTGCGAGTATCATCAAATTATCTGCTGCCAGGAAACCAGACTTCAGGGTTGTTTCTGCCTTCTTCCTTTGTGGTTTCATGAAATGAATGTCACAATTCATTTTAATTTTGCTTTGATAGTTTTCATTATACTAAGCATAGTGGCTTACCACAAAAGAAAAACAAGAAGATCCTCATGTGCATGTGGTGCGTGTGTGTATAGTACCAGTACAAACTGTAGTCATTGCCACTTGGTTTATACCGGTACCTCCAAAAGAGGTAACAAAAGTGTGTACACACACACCCTCTCTCTCTTTCTGGTAATACGATTGTATCTTTTGATTGGTCTCTGCTGGCAGCAGCTGCATTAGGAGCACAACATGGATTGTGTGCGACAAGCTTCTACAGATAGTAGAAGATAATGGACAACTCTGGAGAGGCTCAGGTGAGATCAGTGAAGTAGGAGCTCCGCGGGAGATGGAGCAAAAATACAGAAGATCCTTATTCTCACTCAGAATGTACAGTATGTACCTACAGGAAGCAGATGATTGATTCATCAAGCCTGCAAAATCAATAATAACCTGCTAGAGTTGCCACTCATCGCATCAAAGCAATAAAAGCTGCAAAACTCATTTGAGTCAGATATAAACAATGTAAATGTGAGGAAGATAGAATGGTAGGAATTGGGGTACATGTGGGAAAAATGAATAAAAAATATTACAAAATTAAAATAAAACAATGTTCCAGCCAAGTAAATCTTAAAGCTCACACGACATGCATTCGCTGCTGATTTGACAGAGCTTAACCACATTGCATTTGCATAGGCTGGGCTGATCAATTGCAGGTGCTACGACAAAACCCCTGAGCAATACATCACTCTGCACAAACTGATTAACTTCCCTCCTTTGAGTAACACACTCCACAGGAATGATGATGTAGAAGCAGTGTACTGTGTTGTATCCGAGCTGAAGAAACATATTCAGACCATTTCTACAGCTCAAAAAAAAACAAGAAGACAGAAAAGACTCCATATGAGGAGCTTTATGCCATTGTTTTGATTCATTAAGAGTGAAAGAATACTAAAGATAAAGAAGAAATCTGATCAATTTTACAACTCTCCATTCTGGTTATTATCATTGTTTCCTGCTGAAAAGAGACAGGCCCTATAAAAAAAAGAAAACAGTAATCCTAGCTAAAGGGGAATGATGAAGCAAAGTTAATCACCATCCATTGATTGTACTGACACGATCCAGTGCTACTAAGCCAGCTTTCCATTCGGATAGAAGAGAAGATCAATAAAAACACTGTCATACATGTGGTAAAAGTTTTGTAGCTTGCAATAAAGAAAAACATAAACTTTAAAGTGAATTTAAATGTGTTTGTGTTTGCGTCCATAATGTATATATATTACTAAACAATAACTACATGAACAGAGGAATTACGTTTTTCCCTATAGTATAGAGGGAGCCCCAAAGCAAAACTGCTCAGCGTTTGCCAGTTATTGCTGTGCTGTAAATTGTTTCCCTTTTGAAAAAACAAAGTGCTTTTTTATCTTCACAGCTTGGTAGACTGTGCAGATCGTCTCCTGGAGAAGAGACAAAGGGCAACATGTGAAGATGAATCGCTGCTGCTCAGTCTAAAGTCAGAGCAGGCCACCACTGAGGTCAAAGAAACGCCAGCTGCAACACTAAGTTGTCAGTTCCAAACCAGTAGAGCTATGGGGTACAACACAGCGTTTGTGACAGATACTCGTTTGAATGACGGGGATCCTGCTTTGGCTTTATGTTCAGTTCAGATGCCTGACGTTAACTGTTACCATAGCAACAGTGATACGATGAAAGGGATACTCTTTGAAAGTGTGAATAATTATTTTTGATATCAGTTCACATGCTCCGTCCCCACTTTTGTAACATGCGCGTATATACAGTATGTGTGCCTGCATACAATTCCCGCAGGAGCAATGTTTTATTCCTTTTATTGCTTTTAGTTTCTAATTAGTGCAAGAGTTAATGTTTGGGGAGAACTCGTTCCCACCACTCAGCAGGACGAGGTAAACTCCAGGCTTTTATTTTTCTCTCCACACAGCAGGTGGAAGAGCCTGATCAAACAAGAAAAGACATTTAAACACTTAAAGTCATACTGTGGCATTTTCAAATATTCCACCAAATTACCCCAAGATGATGGTTAATGGCAGATGATCCTTTGAAGTGGAACAAAAGATAAGCCGCTGATCCATGTCAAAGCTCCATCCACAAAAAGCTGAAATGTATTTTTTTTTTTTAGATATTGCTACTGGCTGCTTTAATGATAACTCCCTTTAATATATCATTTGTGGTCAGGTGTCGGTACAAACAACAAAGGGAGGAACTAGATACGAGATTTCTGTTGTCTCCTAATTCTAATCTAAGTCCAAATAAGGCTATTTAACCTCATCCAGTGACGTCAACTATTCTCATTCTTTCACATTTTCTTAGGCTTGCTGGTTATTTGTGTTCGCCCTGTTCTTCCCTAATTCCAATAAATGCATGCTGCAGTAATGAGGCAAAGTCAGAGCTCCCCTGTTTCCTTTCATTTGCTGAGAGATCACAAAGCCAATGCATCACACAGGGGTTTCTAGCGCCCTCCCAGCTGACCATGGCTAAATGGTGTTTTTGCTCTGCTGAACACTAATCCTTCTGTCAGATAAGGCCCATTATAGCAGGGGTGTAGCCAGCCCGCTTCGGTTTGAACAGACATTGAACCCATCTGTAGCAGACAGCATAGTCCTGCAGGAGATGGCAGTTCAATGGGGCTGCCGTGTTTGTGCGTTTATAATAACGCAGTGTGTTACTCTTGCAGCACAGTGGGTCGTTCCTCGCTCTCAATATTCAAAGCCGAGGACAGATTCATTAAGGAGCCTCAGTGGCAGAACAAAAAAACTGCTCAAAAGTAGGTTTGAAGTGGCTGCTGCTGCTCCACACCTGTCTACAACGATATGAAAGGTAGAATCAGATTCAATCACTCTTTATTATTTAATTTACCACAATGTGAAGTTGCTCACGTTTCTTAATAGATCAGCAGAATGAGGGAGTTTCTCATGCATCAACCGTGTTAGGCTGTTCTGACAGCGCATAGTGTACTATTCTCTACCTGTGCATTAGATATAATTGCAAAAATGACGTCTGCGCTCATGAAACTCATTTGGAAGTCAGCAGATCTATCATCGGCTCTCCCAGACCTAGACAGCTGCATGGAAATGAGGAGCCAAAACAGATGCACTTTATTTGTGCGAGAGCATAGAGGCATTGTTATTTTTCTCTCTCTGAAAATGAGGAGCTGGGGCTGGACGTTCACAGCCTGAGGGGATGGAAATTTAACTTAGAAATGGCTCATATATTGAAGCCCACAATCATTGGTATTCTTAGTAGTGTGTTTTAACGACATACATCAGCCATCTCAGTATTATGGTCGGCAATAGAGCATGTGTGATGCCATTAGATGATATTTTGTTAATAAAATCTCCCAACTACTAAATCCTCAGAAAGGAAACAACAGATTTGTCTTTTTTATTGCATTGGACTTAATGGAAAAGTAACTGCCTCCTCACTAGTCTTGTTTTGTTTTTTTTCTTTTGAGTGTGTTCAAGAAGGTTGTAGACTCATCTATGATTGGTTGTTCACCAATTGTTCCCTTGCAACACCTACATGACACGCAGTAACAGCCCGCTCACAGATTGACCACCTGGGGCACTGTGGGAACACAAACATCAGGAGAGAAATTGGTTTCCTATCTTCCTCCTGCTGTTGTGTCTGCTCTGCAGCTGCAGAGTCCTTATTAATGTCATCAAGGGTCTATTCTGTTGATCTTTCAAAGAGGTAACATCTTTCACATAAAGCGCAGAGGAATCTTGGGAGTATAATGTCAAGGGAATAGGCTGGGGGATTGTGGGGAGCACTCATAAGACTCCTCTGCCTGCTCCCTCTCAACATCACACACATGCTCATGCAGCGACTCTGCCCCTCCTATCGCCTGTATGCCAGCACTTCTATTTTGGTATGTTTGTGTACAGTCTGATGGGGATGTCATTATGGGAGGCGTTCACACCAACGAGGTTTTGGGGAATGTAAATGCATTAATTAATCTGCTTCTTTACATTGGAAGTGCAGTAAGACAGGAGTTCAGGAAGTGTCATTTTATTTACATTTTGTGTCCCATGGACTTGAGTTGTGGGAAAATGTTATGCTTTATGATTGTTTTAGGTGTCTACAATAGCCTCAATGACTATATAAGCTTGTCCCTTCCCTCTGATACAACACATAGGAGCATCTCCTGGAATAGCTCCCCTAAGGCGGCAGGCATTCTGAAACTTTGTCATCATGGTTACATTAATAATCACGCACTTAGGCTTTCAGGGCCAGGACCAACTCCTACGCAATATGGAACTACTATGCAGAGCATGTGATAGTCATGAACGGAGCTCTTTAAATATCATTTGCAACCCAATAAAATAATGATGTATAAATCGCCCCTGGCTATGTGCACTGGGTGAATATTTTAATGAACACATCCTGTTTAAATATCAACACCTCAAACAAATGACAGATACAATCAAAGGTACTTTCATCCAACTTTATCTATCTCCTGGTGCCTTGACATAACACCGCAACCTTCTCCTTGATAGAGAATAGGATGTCAGCTTTGGATAATCCATTCAACTCATCTCTCCTCCTTTTGAAAAAAAGAAAGCAATGCCTTAATCTCCTTATGGTGCATATAAGTAAGGTGACTAAACTAAAAATGTAAAAAAAAAAAAAAAAAAAAAAAAATGGTTAAGGATAACTTATAATTCAATAAAATACTATGCAAAGTTGTACCAAAGTTTTTGCAAACAAGCATCTAGACTGACAGTTTTTCAAATTAGAGCTTAGAACACTACCTCTATTAAATGAAAATATACTTATTGATTGTTAATTGGTAATGACGTTCGCTTTTCATAAGAAAATTACTGAGAGCAGTAACACACAGTATAATCATCATCAGAATCGTTTTTAGCATGTAGTATTAACCAATTACCAAAATGACTACAAATTAAGCATACAACTGTGCTTTACAGGCAATTAAATTCTGAATTGCACTGATTTGACAGATCTTGATCTGACTGATTTGCGATTTTTTAAATTAAAGTTAAAAGACTGCTTCCTATCGTTTAACTTTATATAATGTAGCCTATTAGCTTTAAATTATACACATACTGCACATGGTAGAAAGTGGAATATTATATTCATGTGATTCATTTATCCAGTGCATCCCAGTTTTTGAAATTTTAGAGGCCAAAAATACAAGATTCAGATGTTTTCAGTTTACATCAAGGTTTTGACAGAGATGCAAGCACATGACAGAGCATGAATATTTACAGAAATATGAAGCAAGCTAATATTAATATTGAATTTATCGAATCATTTCTTCTTATTTAATAAGATGTTGAAGTACAAGTTACATCAATCATTGCGTCAAACCGAAATAGTCCACACAGCCTTAACGTGTTCGCTGAATCAGGCGTCGTTCTGCGCTGTGCTGAAGCTGAGGGCTGCTGTGGTTGCAAATTTATGTTTTACCCGTTATCTTGAGATCATGATTGAAGTATCTCATTATCTAGATGTCAAACATTTTTGCTCATGATCATGGTTTAATAGCCTCATTACTGTGATAACATTAAATGGTTTTCTCAAAAATCACTGCTTAATTAGGAAACTGATTGAGGTTGTATTTTCTGCACATGCACACCAAGTGTTTGTGTTCTAGTCGTGTTTGCATGGGTTTCCACCAGACAATCCAAAACCATGAAAGTGTGAATGTGACAAGCTTTCTCTATTTATGTTTCAGCTGTGCAAAAGGTCTGTCCGGGGTGTACCCTACTGTCTCGCAATATGAGCTGAGATATGCTCCATTCCCCACATGATGGATGATTTTCCTCATTTGTCCTCATGAAGGTGATAACAATAATAAAAAGTTGTGAAATCTTTTAACTTTTGTAAGACAAACATACATTGGTATGTCAGAGTAATGAGATAATTAAGCAGCCCCGTCTCCTAAAAATTACTAAACTAACTAAACTGCAACAATATGTTTTGTAGGAAGTATAATCACTGGCTGGATTATGTTCAGAGGCAACATATTTCTTTAATGAACAATGTGGAACATTTATTAACGGCAGTGGATTCGCTGGGAGGTGGTTGAAGTGACTGGATGGCATACAAAGCGCATAGCTGTCACATCAGAGAGGGTTTGCATCCAAAGTCCTGTCTGTGATTCGGCAACAACATAAACAAACAAAACATTTTGTCTTTAGTCACTGTGAACATATTTCTATTTTATACCACAACAACCATTTCTTTCTCTAACCTCAACCAAGTGTTTTGAGTGGCTAAACATAACCATCAAAAACTTTAATAATGCTATGGTCACTACAAATGGATATTGTAGGCTAACTGAAAGATCGGATATTTGTTATCACATCATAATGAGATAATTAAACCATAACAAAACAACAAAGGTTGATATACTGACATTAAAAGTAATAAATTTTTAATTTTTTAGACCTTAAAAGCAACTCGGGTGCAGCTCAGATACAATACATATAGAATGTTAAAGGACTCTGAAACGTTCAGCCCCCTTTTGATATTTTCATATTATTTGTGATAGAAATGCAGACGTACAGTAATGTTTTACCCACTGAAAGAGGGGAGAGGTTTCATATGGTCCTGATACAGTTCCTTGCCTTCTTCGGTTCAATATTTAAACTGTATATGCCTCACAGACTCTCTGAATGTTTTCTCCCTCTAATATATTCAAATATTACATATTGAGTATTAGACAACGATATTTGAAATTGAGTTGGGTAGAAAGGATTATTCTAACTTTGGAGAAACCACACTCTATGATATTTTAGGTAACCTGTTTCACCGAATTTAATCTCTTATCTGTGATGGTGAAATTATTCAGTGAAAGGGGATTATGAAGTTTAATCTTAACAGGGATTTTCACGGTAAAATAAATTATTTTCCTTCCTTAGTTCATCAATATAAAATGATGTGGGGGAAGGTTTTCGCCACCTCCGGATGAGACAGGTATGAATGTAGATCTTCAACATCCCTTGGAAACACAACGGAAATCCACACAGACGCTTCACTTCCCTTTCTCTGTTTGTATTATTACTGTGATTATATCCTGCTCTGTGGCTTTTTATCAGCTGTGCTAAGCTTAATCAGTCAAAGTGAAGCTGAATCCATTTCTATGAAAGCTACACATGGCCATTCATTTGGTTTATTATGTGGTCAGACTTAAGCTATCACTGTGGTGCTTTTTTGTCTTCCTCTGCATTAAATGAACAATTCTATAACACAGCCTCCATTGTGATGCTTAATAACTAATAGCAGAAATTGTGCAGATTTGCACTGGGAATGAAATGATGTTTTCGTCATATGAATGTGTAATGGTGTTAAATAATTTAGAGGCAGTAATAGAAAGGGGAAGCCTTCCTATAGCAGAATATGAAAATGTTCCACAGGATGATTGATCTGTTTTTAAGCCTCTAACAACACATAACAACCCAACAACTGAATAAATGTCTCAGCCATTACGTAGATTTGCTTTACTGCACTGGATTCGCAAAGTTGAGCCGATAACATGAGTTTCATATCAAAATTATTAGTTGAATTACTGATTCAGCTTTATGCGTTATCAGGCCACAGTGCCAGAGGTCAAAATCAATGCCGTTCTTTATCATTCCAACAGTGTTATCATATTCTTTTTCAGTACTGAGAAACAATCCAGCAATCAACCCACCATCCCAGTGCATCATAAATCACTTATATATCATGAGTTGTTGTTGTTGATGCTGAATGTTAAAATCCTCTTGGTCAAAGGCTCATCAAACCTCTCACGGTGCTGCAATGGCTGCGATCCATATCTGCAGCTGGCGCCCACAGGTTTGTCCCCAGCCCTGGCTGAATTTGAAACAATCTTCCTTGGGGAACATTGAGATTTTTCCATAAGCATGTAACCCCACCCTCCCCGAAAAGCAGCACAGTGGCTCTTTATGATGTTGAAAGATAACCTTGGACGCGAGAAGACTACACTTCACACTGTCCATGGTTGTATCTCCTGATCATGGCCTCCAGTATCAGATAACCAGGCTGCTTTAACTCCCAGCAGAGACAGGTTTTTTGCTAAAGTCACCTAGTCTGGACTTATCTCAGCTGAACCTGGGAATTTCTGGCCTTAATCTACAGGCAGAATCAGGACGGCCTCATGATCTCGGAGTCAGTCTCAACGTACAGTCAAAGAAACATTTTAAAGAGCCCCTGTTGGAGATTCAGCAGGTGGAAGTCCAGCTCCTAGATGGAAGGTGTTGCATTTGAATCAGTACTGTAACACTATAAGATACTATTGCTGCAATTTGAATTGTTCCAAGAATAGTAGCTAATGACAGACAGGAGAAAGATGGAGGGTGAGAAAAAGGGTTCATTTTTAGCGAGATGAAAAAGGGGCTGGGTTTGTTGATGAAGCTCTTTCTGAAGTAGACATCCTGCGATCTCTATCCGGATTTTCTCTATAATCCTGTCTTTCAATTTAGTGCCTCAATCCCATGTTCACTGAGGTAAACAACCTGGCCAGCTACAATTTCCTCTCTGTGGCTTGTTACGCCCACCCCTGTCATGTTCCAACACAGATGGATGCATGAGCAAATTGATGTGGTCTGTACAAAAATATCCCAAACTAAGTCAAAGCTGGAAACAATGTGTTAATTTTAAGATTGGTTGATTCTTTCTCTCTCTTTCAGAATAAATTATATTACTTATTACAGAGCTGGGCATTCATTTTTTAATCAGGGAATGTATTTTCAGATAACTGTGTGTCTGTTTCTTTTGCCCTTTTCTACAATATGACACATTTCTCATTATAACATTGTTTTTTTTTTCATCCAATTATATCATTGGGACAGACCAACCTCCACCTGCAGTATCCACACATCATCTTCTCTGGCATCACCCAGAGATGCAGGATGAAGGCTTGTGCCAATTCGGAGATGACTGACAAGGCTTGCAGGTTTGTGAAGAGTGTTATGGTCTCATATGTTCATCATTTCACTGGCAGCCAAGAATATCACCCTCACATGAGGTTTGACAGTCCTGGGCTATTTTTGTTCATTTCATAACGAGGAGAAATTATATTTTTAAATAAGAGCACACAGTCCCTTATGTGATGCGTGTTATTGTAGTTTATTTTAATGTAACACTTGATCATAACATTGTTCAGTCTTATCAGCTACACTCTTCCTTATTCTCTACACCTACACCCTCAACTATTCCCACGTCTTATTCCTTTACCACCCCATGATCTTTGCCCCTCTCTGCCCCCATGTTGGGGGCACTGGAGATTCAGCTACCTCTTTTTATTATTATACTTGTCTTGTGACAGTGAAGTTCACCTTTTCAATTGCAACACTACAGTATTTACTTCATCCATTTGTTACATTCTTTTATATATCTATCCAGTATCGTAAATTGTTGAAATGAAGGCAGTTTTTAATATGCAATAAAGTTATTAATGAAGCTCTTGCTTTAAGTTTGCTGATGGTTTTTATGGAGCATATCAGGTGTGAACTTTAACAATAGCAACATGCAAAGTATTATAATCATATAAGAATATTTTAATGGAGGCTTTTACAAACTTTGTGATTAATTACAAGGCTATTTTTATGTTTGCTTTAATCAACAAGAGAAATAATAGAAATGTTATTATATGTTAATGTCCTTGAATATTGACAATGAAGGCTCAAAAGATAGATATTATTATTCCTTATGTGTCTTGTGTATAATTTTAATGACACTGAAAGTACTAGTTATCCAACATGTCCCGTTATATTCATTAGGAGGCAGAGGGTAAATTTGGAAAAAACATTCTCTCAGTATAATTTAAATTACAGTGGATTTATTTATTAAACACATTTTTCAATTACAATAACTGTAGTTATGAATAAAACAAATGTACATGAGCTGTTCTAAGCTTGTTCTAAATGTGAAATCTTCAGTAAAGAGTTTGTTTTTCTAATACATACTTCTGAAGTGGTAACAGCAGAACACATGTATTACAGGAGTCATTTTGCTCCTGGGCGAACTTCTGGTTGGTCAGTTCCGACTGTTTCTTATTGAAAATTCTTCACTGTGAAGGGGGTGACTGTGCTAGAGTTGATCCATCATTTAATCACAGTTTAATATTTATAAATTCAGTTTTTAAAAATGTTTCTACAATCACCTATCAACAACAGCAGAAATTAAGTCAAAAGCAAAGTCTGTCCTTTCATCAGAGGAAGCTGAACTGAAAGTGGCTTTCCTGCATCATCATCACAACCTATTTGAGAACTAAAGATTTACATGTTACAAGTTTCCCATCTCCACAACCAGATAAATGGAAACAAATGAAGTCCCCCATATGTCGGCACCGGTCATTCAGTTTTCACAGTCTGGATACCTTTCAAATTATAGTAAAAGAGAAACGTTTTAGTTAGGACATGGTGGATCGCAGTTAATCACATATAGGCTACCAGCTGTCAGTATAGATGCATGAATGTCTGCGTCAGTTGAGGACTATTATGAATATTAAATGAGCAATCTTCTTCATGAAAAATGTTCTTCTATACATTCTGTATTGTACATGAGAATGTACTTAATAGAATGGAATAGAAATGTCTAAATTTAAATTGTGTATGTGTGAGTCATCTTAAAGCAGTCTGTTGTGCTAACACAAAGCCCTCATACTGAATATCTCACCAAAAGGGAAGAAACGCATCATTATAACAGCATCAACAACAGTGGTTCATTTTAAATTAACAAATTGGAAAGACTTTTGGTTTTAATTTTTCCATATACTTGAAAAAGGGCTGTTGTCTCTTCACATTTAGATGAGGGAATTTCTTTCTCAGTTTATCAGTGCGGCAGTTTAAATGTTATATTTAGCTATAGTGTCAATTACTACTTTTACCATATTCTGGGTGTTTTATCTTCCAGTCTTTTGTCACCTGTTTAACTTAAAAGACACAGCAGGTATACTGCAGGAAAAGTTAATGATTTAACAAAATTTAAGTTAACTAAATGTTATGTTATCTGGAGTTATCATGACATCCTGATGGAAATTTTATTAACTTATATTAATGCAGCTCATTGTACTAACAGAGTACACTTAAACTGGGTCACAGAAACACAAAACAAACGTGGTTAAATTAATGTTGGCTAAATTTACCGCTTTATTGGGCTTTAGCTGAACACCCCTACAGTCTATACTTAACACAGGTAACCAACCCACCGGGGCCAGGTACAATTAACATAACGATTGCTAAGTTATGAGACAATGCTAGCACTTTCTGGCTAGCTTGGTTACCAAGATGCGTCCGTAGTTCACGCTAACTAATATTAACTGGGATGCTCATTTTGGCTCACACTAAACAGGCTTAAAATAAAATGTATTTACCAGAAAAACTGAACAGCTGACTCCCTGGAATGTTTTTAGTAAAACTGAACGCTGAAGAAGCAAACAAAATGTCACCACTAACTTTCATGGACTTAAAACACAATAACATGGTCTATTTTCCTCTAAATGGGACCATAGTGTAAAAAAAAAAAAATAGCATCATGTTGTATTGAAGAAGAATATAAACTTGTGATTGAGACTATAAACTCATTAGGAAAATGTTTACCGAGGTAATTAATGATGTGAGCAGTAGGGTCATTTTCCCCATAGACTTATACAATCCGACTCCTTTTTGGTGGTCATTAGAAAGAATGCAAGTTCAAAGCACTTCTGCTTCTGAGTCAACATCCATTTCTATGAACAGTCTATGATTGCATCTTGTTTGGTTAATCCAGGGTTTTTCAGGGAGAATTTCAAGACGGCCGCTTCACTCAAATTCCATGCCACCTCCGCCTCCCGACAAAATTCTAGTAGTTGTTTTCTCGGTACTTGGTGGATTTGACGTTTGTAACTGCAATTGCGGCTGTACGCCACTTTGCGGCTCTTCAAAACAGGTGAATTGGGTTGCCACCTGTCCCGTATAATCAAGATCCTGTATTTGAAAATAAAATTATTCTAGTTCTGGTTTTCTCGGTTCTCGGTGTATTTGAATCATTACAGGACGCAATTTGTCTCATATTTTTGTTCATGTTATGTCCTCAAAGTGCTGTGATGTAATATCAAGTCAAACCAAACCAATCCCGAGGGGGAGAATAGCGAGACATCATTAGTTCTTCTAATATGCGAAAAAATGGTAATTCATGTTACTGACGAGGTACGGTTAATTTGTCAGGACTGAAAGTAAGCCTAGTTCTCTGGCCTAGTAGGCCTAGTCCCCCACCCACCCAAACCCCCAACCTCCAGCTTAGTACCAACCCCGCCAAACTTTTAGCCAGGAAAAACCCTGTAATCGTTACAAAATCTTAAATGTAGAAGTGTTAAATTCACAAATGAGGGTTTTTGGGGTTATGTGCTTGACTATTTCTTGGCAGAGTGCAGATACTTCCTGGATTCTTGTTATCACTCTAAGGCTGCTTGGCAACCAGCAGAGCCAAGAAATATCCAGCACATAATGCCCCATAAAACCACAATGTGTTGTTTTTACACTTGGTTACTTGTGTTGGTATAATGTGTTGATTAGTGAGCGTTACGGGTGCTTGGTGGATTTCTTTAACTTTAGACAGAGCCAGCTAGCTACAAAAAAGGCAAATAAGCCGATTATTCAAAAGTATATTCCTTTTATAATGGAACCTTCAGTGGTTTTCCTATTAGTTGCATGTGGTAGGCCTATATGAAAATAGGTTACTTCCTCTACTGGAGAAAAATTTTGCTGAAATCAGCAGAATTCAAATGAGTCATTCAAAGATTAGTTCAAAATTATGTTGATAAAATTATGAAAATTCATGAGGTATCAAGCTGGTGAAACAGTGTTAAATATATTTTCGGTCTGTTAAATATTGGTAAAACACACTGGAAACATATAAACATAATTTCAATAAGACAGGGTTAACTGTAATCCTATCCTATATGCAGTGCTTATTGTGTTTGCACTGTTATCAGCTTTTATCCTCGCAGACAGAGACACATTATGCAAAGGTAAGCCAGGTCAGCACTAGAAAAGGAAGGCACTGTGGGAAAGGCTCTCTGAGCAGGAGAGGACTGAATTTTCTGTCAGTATGAATTATACCCAAAGGGACTGTGATTCTAATACACACAGACCCCCAGCTTGTTCTGGGTGCTCACATAAGTAGCCGGGAAATGTTCCTTTACAGCCTGTGTGTGCATCAAATGTTCCTCAGAAATGGGTATATTGTGCCTCTGTCTTTATTATTGTTGATTGATCACAAATAATCTCTCTATTGATAGCTCATGAATTAAATAGTGTTCGGTTGCCTAAGGTTCAATCCGTGTTACAAAGCCATTGTGTTACTGATGGAGACCCAAGGACAGCAGCATGAAGGCAGCACGTCACATACACCGGCCTCAAATAATACTCATGATCCGAAGTGTTGTAAAGTCATGCTGACTTTCAGTAATCACCTGCCCAACTGCTAGTTGTGCTATCTGAATACAGCTCAGATATTCTTCCTGGAAATCAGTGGGAGTGGGGCTGGACTCATTGGGTGGAAGCATGGCAGTGAGGGAGACAGCTTGCTTCAGTGACATCTTTGTAATTGAAAGTAATAGGGGATTTAAATTACTCACATCTATTCAGCTTGAGCAATCATCACCTTGCATTTGATATTTTTTCCCCCTTCATGCCATTTCCCCTGCAGCAAATCAAAGCTTTACTTATTTCAGCCTGGCATTCAGACTGAAGTAAATTGCAGGTGATGGTGGTTTTCAGCTGAATGATGTGAGCCATAGTTATTTCTAGAAAAGAGAATTGTATTAAATGCATCAGGATTTAGCACTCACAGTATATGCCATTCTGTTTCTTGATTTTAGCCAACTGTTACCTTGCTATTAAGTCAGGTTTTTGCCAAGTTATTTTAGCATAGCCTGTACAGGTATCTTGTCGCAGTTTGATGTTTGTAGAAGCAGCAAAAGGTAGTGGTGTGTTGCTATAATTTTTCTTCGGTTACCTTTGTATTACCACTGAATATAGTGTGCTCATCCTCCTTAATAATAATAATAAAAACAAAAACAAAGCTAACAATTTCTAAACCATATTTTGTACTGGTAAGCGTCACAGTTTTGCACTGTGAGGCTTTACCTTGGAAA